>NC_081373.1:7190029-7490029 GCF_030684315.1 Stegostoma tigrinum
TCTCGCGCGCGCTCGCGCTCTCTCTCTCCTCGCGCGCGCTCGCGCTCTCTCTCTCTCGCGCGCGCTCGCGCTCTCTCTCTCTCGCGCGCGCTCGCGCTCTCTCTCTCTCGCGCGCGCTCGCGCTCTCTCTCTCTCGCGCGCGCTCGCGCTCTCTCTCTCTCGCGCGCGCTCGCGCTCTCTCTCTCTCGCGCGCGCTCGCGCTCTCTCTCTCTCGCGCGCGCTCGCGCTCTCTCTCTCTCGCGCGCGCTCGCGCTCTCTCTCTCTCTCGCGCTCGCGCTCGCGCTCGCGCGCTCTCTCTCTCGCGCTCGCGCTCGCGCGCTCTCTCTCTCGCGCTCGCGCTCGCGCGCTCTCTCTCTCGCGCTCTCGCTCGCTCGCTCTCTCTCGCGCGCGCAGCGCTCGCGCTCGCTCTCTCTCGCGCGCGCGCTCGCGCTCGCTCTCTCTCGCGCGCGCGCTCGCGCTCGCTCTCTCTCGCGCGCGCGCTCGCGCTCGCTCTCTCTCTCGCGCGCGCTCGCGCTCGCTCTCTCTCTCGCGCGCGCTCGCGCTCGCTCTCTCTCTCGCGCGCGCTCGCGCTCGCTCTCTCTCTCGCGCGCGCTCGCGCTCGCTCTCTCTCTCGCGCAGCGCTCGCGCTCGCTCTCTCTCTCGCGCGCGCTCGCGCTCTCTCTCTCTCTCTCGCGCGCGCTCGCGCTCGCTCTCTCTCTCGCGCGCGCTCTCTCTCGCGCGCGCTCTCTCTCTCTCGCGCGCGCGCTCTCTCTCTCTCTCGCGCGCGCTCGCGCTCTCTCTCTCTCGCGCGCTCGCTGCGCTCGCTCTCTCTCTCGCGCGCGCTCGCGCTCGCTCTCTCTCTCGCGCGCGCTCGCGCTCTCTCTCTCTCTCGCGCGCGCTCGCGCTCGCTCTCTCTCTCGCGCGCGCTCTCTCTCGCGCGCGCTCTCTCTCTCTCGCGCGCGCTCTCTCTCTCTCGCGCGCGCTCGCGCTCTCTCTCTCTCTCGCGCGCGCTCGCGCTCTCTCTCTCGCGCGCGCGCGCAGCGCGCGCTCGCGCTCTCTCTCTCGCTCGCGCTCTCTCTCTCTCGCGCGCGCTCGCGCTCTCTCTCTCTCTCGCGCGCGCTCGCGCTCTCTCTCTCTCTCGCGCGCGCTCGCGCTCTCTCTCTCTCGCGCGCGCTCGCGCTCTCTCTCTCTCTCGCGCGCGCTCGCGCTCTCTCTCTCTCTCGCGCGCCGCTCGCGCTCGCTCTCTCTCTCGCGCGCGCTCGCGCTCGCTCTCTCTCTCGCGCGCGCTCGCGCTCGCTCTCTCTCGCGCGCGCCGCTCGCGCTCGCTCTCTCTCTCGCGCGCGCTCGCGCTCGCTCTCTCTCTCGCGCGCGCTCGCGCTCGCTCTCTCTCTCGCGCGCGCCTCGCGCTCGCTCTCTCTCTCGCGCGCGCTCGCGCTCGCTCTCTCTCTCGCGCGCGCTCGCGCTCGCTCTCTCTCTCGCGCGCGCTCGCGCTCTCTCTCTCTCTCGCGCCGCAGCTCGCGCTCTCTCTCTCTCTCTCGCGCGCGCTCGCGCTCTCTCTCTCTCTCTCGCGCGCGCTCGCGCTCTCTCTCTCTCGCGCGCGCTCGCGCTCTCTCTCTCTCTCGCGCGCGCTCGCGCTCTCTCTCTCTCTCGCGCGCGCTCGCGCTCTCTCTCTCTCGCGCGCGCTCGCGCTCTCTCTCTCTCGCGCGCGCTCGCGCTCTCTCTCTCTCGCGCGCGCTCGCGCTCGTCTCTCTCTCGCAGCGCGCTCGCGCTCTCTCTCTCCTCGCGCGCGCTCGCGCTCTCTCTCTCTCGCGCGCGCTCGCGCTCTCTCTCTCTCGCGCGCGCTCGCGCTCTCTCCTCGCTCGCGCTCTCTCTCTCTCCGCGCGCGCTCGCGCTCTCTCTCTCTCGCGCGCGCTCGCGCTCTCTCTCTCTCAGCGCGCGCTCGCGCTCGCGCGCTCTCTCTCTCGCGCTCGCGCTCGCGCGCTCTCTCTCTCGCGCTCGCGCTCTCGCGCGCTCTCTCTCTCGCGCTCTCGCTCGCTCGCTCTCTCTCGCGCGCGCGCTCGCGCTCGCTCTCTCTCGCGCGCGCGCGCTCGCGCTCGCTCTCTCTCTCGCGCGCGCTCGCGCTCGCTCTCTCTCTCGCGCGCGCTCGCGCTCGCTCTCTCTCTCTCGCGCGCGCTCGCGCTCGCTCTCTCTCTCGCGCGCGCTCGCGCTCGCTCTCTCTCTCGCGCGCGCTCGCGCTCGCTCTCTCTCTCGCGCGCGCGCTCGCGCTCGCTCTCTCTCTCGCGCGCGCTCGCGCTCGCTCTCTCTCTCGCGCGCGCTCGCGCTCTCTCTCTCTCTCCGCGCGCGCTCGCGCTCGCTCTCTCTCTCGCGCGCGCTCTCTCTCGCGCGCGCTCTCTCTCTCTCGCGCGCGCTCTCTCTCTCTCGCGCGCGCTCTCTCTCTCTCGCGCGCGCGCTCTCTCTCTCGCGCGCGCGCTCTCTCTCTCGCGCGCGCTCTCTCTCTCTCGCGCGCGCTCTCTCTCTCTCGCGCGCGCTCTCTCTCTCTCGCGCGCGCTCTCTCTCTCTCGCGCGCGCTCTCTCTCTCTCTCGCGCGCGCTCTCTCTCCTCGCGCGCGCGCGCTCTCTCTCTCGCGCGCGCGCGCTCTCTCTCTCGCGCGCGCGCGCTCTCTCTCTCGCGCGCGCGCGCGCTCTCTCTCTCGCGCGCAGCGCTCGCGCTCGCTCTCTCTCTCGCGCGCGCGCTCGCGCTCGCTCTCTCTCTCGCGCGCAGCTCGCGCTCTCTCTCTCTCTCGCGCGCGCTCGCGCTCGCTCTCTCTCTCGCGCGCGCTCGCGCTCGCTCTCTCTCTCGCGCGCGCTCCGCGCTCGCTCTCTCTCTCGGCGCGCGCTCGCTCTCTCTCTCGCGCGCGCTCTCTCTCTCTCGCGCGCGCGCTCTCTCTCTCTCGCGCGCGCGCTCTCTCTCTCTCGCGCGCGCGCTCTCTCTCTCTCGCGCGCGCGCGCTCTCTCTCTCTCGCGCGCGCTCTCTCTCTCTCTCGCGCGCGCTCTCTCTCTCTCCGCGCGCTCTCTCTCTCTCGCGCGCGCTCTCTCTCTCGCTCGCGCGCGCTCTCTCTCTCGCTCGCGCGCGCTCTCTCTCTCGCTCGCGCGCGCTCTCCTCTCTCGCTCGCGCGCGCTCTCTCTCTCGCTCCGCGCGCAGCTCTCTCTCTCGCTCGCGCGCGCTCTCTCTCTCGCGCGCGCTCGCTCTCTCTCTCGCGCGCGCTCGCTCTCTCTCTCCGCAGCGCGCAGCGGCTCGCGCTCGCTCTCTCTCCTCGCGCGCTCGCGCTCGCAGCCTCGCTCTCTCTCTCGCGCGCGCGCTCGCCGCTCGCTCTCTCTCTGTTATGCTGGTGGACATTGAAATCCCTCACCCAGAGTGCATTCTGTGCCCTTGCCATCCTCGATGCTTCTAAGTGTTGTTCAGTTTAGTAGCTTCACCAGGTTGACACCTCATCTTCAAGTATGTGTGGTGCTGTTCCTGGCGTGCCCCCTGCACTGTCCATTGAACCAGGGTTGATCCCTTGGCTTGATGGTAATGGCTGAGTGGGGGATATGTCTGGCTGTGAGATTACAGATTGTGTTGGAGTACAATTCTGCTGCTCATGGCCCACAGCACCTCATGGATACCCAGTTTTGAGTTGCTAGATCTGTGCAAAGTCTGTCCTAATTAGCACAGTGCCACACAGCACATGGAGATTATTCTCAATGTCAAAATGGGACTTTGTTTCCACCAGGACTGTGTGGTGGTCGCCCTTACTGATACTGTCATGGGCAGATATATCTGCATCTGGCAGACCTGTAACGATGAGATCAAGTATATTTTACCCTCTTGTTGAGTCCCTCATCACTTGCTCCAGACCCAGTCTAGCAACTGTCCTTTAGGACCCAACCAGCTCGATCAGAAGTGCTGCTGCTGAGCCACTCTTGCTGGTGGGACATTGAAATCCCTCACCCAGAGTGCATTCTGTGCCCTTGCCATCCTCTATGCTTCTAAGTGTTGTTCAGCATTGAGGAGTACTGATTTATTAGCTGAGGGAGGACGGTATGTGATAATTAGCAGAAGGTTTCCTTGTCCATTATTATAATAATAATAATAATAATAATAATAATGATATAGTGTTAATAATACCCATCCTATAGCAAGGTGACTAGAATAGCGCGCTCTACTCCTGTAGAGGTTTCACCAGCGTTCTGTGCAGTCTCAACATGTTGCAACTCCAAAGAGTGGTTATGAATTGAACATTTGCTCTTTACAGGTTACCGTTGATGCATCTGAACAAAAATGGTTGGGGTAATCGTGGGTAGGGCAATAGTGGTTATTATTCTTTTTTTTTTATGTATTTCTCATTGTTAGCTCAGTTGAGTGGATGGCTAGTTTGGCAGCACTCTGCACTGCAGTGTACATGTTCAATGCCCGCACTGGCTAATGTTAATGTGAATGACCCTCCTCACCCTCTCCCCATGCCTGAGGAGTGGTGGACCATCAGGTTAATCCACCACCAGTTGTGTCTCTAGTGAGAGGACCAGCCCTGAGGTCCTTTAGAACAGTAGCAATTTTTACCTTTTCATATTGAAGTGCACTCATTCTTTTCCATATTATGTTTCTAAAGGCCCTAAATGCAGATAGATTTGTGTCTGCCAGCACGGTCCTGTTAAAACATGAGTCATTGAACCACAACCTTAAGGACTTGCTTGTACAGAACAAAATGTACAATAACTCTTGAGAATCTGTCTGCTCAGTGACGTGCTTCTGTCCACACCACTCACTTTGAGCTACCCAAGGAATGGTTTGCTTCTTTGACTATATCCACATTTTTAGCATGTGACTCTGCCTTTTCAATTTAATCTCCAAAATGTCAGGAAAGCCTGTGCAGGTCAGCAACATAAATTCATTATTAATCCGATTCGTTAGCTGTGAAGCATTTGCTTTTTTAAATCTTATAGCTACCCAGGAAAGTTTTAAAAATAGAGGGATTTATTTTTGTCCCATTTGGTTCTGTTAAATGTTTTTATTTTATTTCTGAACAAGAATAATTATTTAGGTTCTCTCCTGTGAAGCTAGGCAGAGTATATTTTTCCCTCTTGTTCATTCCCTCACCACTTGATGCAGGCCCAGTTTAGCAACTGTCCTTCAGGACTCGACCAGCTTGAACAGTACTGCTGCCAAGACGCAAAAGGGCAGGAATAGATGAAAATGAATCTGGAAATTTGCCTTACCACCTTCAAAGACTTGCGTATAGGAAGCCCGAGGTGTCTCCATCCATACTCCATTTGAAATTGAGCTAAATAGTTTGTTTCCTTGGCTCATTTTTGCGGGTACTTGTAATTAGTGGGAGGTGATGGCCTGGTGCTATGATCACTGGACTGTTAAAGCAGAGACCCAGATAACATTCTGGGGACCTGGGTTCAAATCCCGCTATGGCAGATGGTGGAATTTAAATTCAATAAAATATCTGGAATTAAGAATGTAACGATAACCGTGAATCCATTGTTGATTGTCAGAAAAACCCAACTGGTTCACTAATGTCCTTTTAGGGAAGGAAACTGCCATCCTTAGCTGTCTGGCCCACATGTGACTCCGGACCCACAGGAATGTGGTTGACTCATAACTGCAGAGATGGATAATAAATGCTGCCAAGCCAGCGACGCCCTCATGTCATTAATGAATAAAGGAAAAAAAACGCACTTTACAATCTCCACAAATGTTGCTTGAAGTCAAAATATTGTCTATGTTTATCTCCTTGAAGACGGTCAATCAGCCATGATTTTGTTGAATTCTGGAGCAAGCTCAGCGGTTGAATGGCCTATTCCTGCTCCTATTTTCTGTGTTTTCTAATGTTCTGTTAAGTATCAGCTACCACATCTTTTTTCATCAACCACTGTGTCCTCATGAAATCTGCTATGGTTCCCAGTGTTCACTGTCTATTCCAGAAACACTGGATGCTATACTCAACAATAGGCTATTGATGTATATCAGAGGTACATCTGTAATGCGCTCCTTAACACACTCTATGGTGCAAATGAATCACTTAAGATATCACACTTTGTCAGCTGCATCCTTTAAATGACCTCTGAGATAATGAAACAAAATTTTGTGGATGACAAGGGTATGTTAACATATGACAGTCATTTTAACTGTTGGTGTAAAACAATGATTTGAGGATATTTTCCACGTTAGTTATCACTCGTCAGGTTCTGAAGTACTCATCGTTTTACCTTATCTAGGTTGACTCTTGCACTCTTGTGTCCAATGAGTTTCTGCTTCCTTGTTTTCTTCAGCTTAGTGTTCATTTTCTTTTCTTTCAGACCATTTTTCTCCTATGGAACAGTCTTAATGATCCACTGTTTGGGTGGCTTAGTGACCGCTCATTTCTGAGCACACAGCAGTAAGTAATATGGTCATTCTCTTTAATGAGAGCTTGTGAAAAATCCAGATTTAAAACTGGATTCACCTAATCAAAATCACTGAACTGTTTTGCACAGTGCCTCTCATGAAAACGTTGCTTTGAGTTCAGTTACTTCGTCTATTGTAGCATTGACAACCCACTATTAAACATTTATCTTTGCAAGGCATAGCAAACTTGTAAATAAAAAATACAAGCTGTTGCCTTCAGTAAAATCTATGAAAGTTATTGATATGGTATCAAACTCAAAAGTAATATTTTCTGAAGTAAAACTGCTTGTGTTTTCCTGCATGTCAGGAGCACATGGATTTTTATAATAAATGTTGTGAATTTCATCCTTCCTTCATTTCAGCACAGTCATCCACAGAAATGTCCAAATTCAAAACTGTCCAGTGGCTACTGCATTTTTGTTATTGCTGTTATTTTGGCCCTGTTCTTCCAGCCCGAGTGCATTTAATGATTTATTACCAATAAGATTGAATGCATTTTTCATATTATATCCTGCTTTATTCATAATTTAGTTCATAATGTTGATTGATGGCCTGTTGTAATAGCTCAGCATTGCAGGTTCCTTAGGGCACAGCAACTTTGTTATAATATCTATTTGAATTTCTAGTGAATTTGCAGCCTCTGTAAAATGGCTCAGCTGGTTTTAATGGTGAGTAGCCTGTATATTCCAGGAAAGTCTAAGCACTTCATGCCGTAAACTTGTGACTGTATTTCAAGAATGTTATTGAGCTGAAATAAAGAATTACTAATAGACAAGAATAAAAATGTGCAAAATATAGAAAATAAATTCACAGCAAAATAGATTGGAAACAGTGAAAAATTAGTGAAGTTAAGAAAAACAGCAGCTGAAAGCTTTTCCTTGTTCCTTGTTTTATGTGGAGCAAATACTTGTAACTTTTTAAAGGTGTTTTATTTGACTTTGATAGAGTACTAATATTTACCATCACTCTCCTTATTGCATCAGACAAAGTGCCCAATGTGATTCAAACCAAATATTTGTACTTCCGTTCACTATCCCATTTCATCAGAGACAGTTCAGGGAATTCAGAGGGATGATCCCCGATATGGATGGGTTGTCTTATGAGCAAACATTAAACAGTTTGGGACTGTACTCACTGAAGTTTTTTTTTTAAAATGAGGTGATTTCATTGAAACATACAGGATTCTTAAGGGGCTTGACAAGGCTGAGAGTCTAGGACCAGAGGCTGTAGCCTTGGAAAAAGGGGCCTCAATTTAAACTGCAGTGAGGAGGAATTTCTTCTGAGGGTTGAGTGTCTTTCCAACTCTGTGCCAGAGAGAGCCGTGGGCAGAGTCCTTATGTATATTTAAGACTGAGATTTATGATCAGTTGCCGAATTGGTGAAAAGGGCAGGAAAGTGGACATGAGGAATGTCAGATAAGCCATGATCCTATTGAATGGTGGAACAGGCTCACTGGGCTGAATGGCCTATTCCTGTTCCAATTTTAATGGTGTTATGGACCACTGAGAGGAAAGCATACAGGTTTACGTGCAGTTTCTCCAATTGCACATCCTTCACTCTCTGATTTTTGCCATGCTCCCAGAGTTCAGAAAAGTCAGACTTTGCTACCTAAAATGGGCAGTCTGAGGCTATTGTACAGAAGTTTTACCGTGTAAAATTAAGAGTCTTGGCAAAAATCAACAATCTTCTGTATCGAACAGAGAATGGTCTCTGACCTTGTGCGACCTAAAAGGGGAGTGGAGAGGTCACAACAATTACAACCCAGTTCTGAGTTACAAAGGCAGAACCTCTCTACTTGTGTCATTCTAAAAAACTTAATACACAATTGTGTCGAAGAAAGAAGAGTTAACTGAATTAATCAAATTTTATTTTGGAAGTTTCTGGACAAAGTGAGTGAGTTTAAATGGCTTGAGCAAGCAGTTTCAAGTGTTTGGGGTTTTTATTTTGAAGGCTAACCATGCTTAGATGGGATGTTTGTTCCTTCCCATCACTTGCATGTTTTAAAAGTTAAATGAATACATTTTGTTCAATAATGCTGGGAGCTCTTTTAAGGTCAGCTTCAATTCTCTGGGCAGTTGTTATCCATTGTGTCAAAATAATCACAAGACTGGTCCTGATTAACTCCATGGTAAAATTAAATATTGACATTCTACGCTAAATGTTTTTGTATATTTGTAGAATGTTTATGTTTGTGTGATAATATAAATTTGAAGTATTTATAATATTTAAGCACCTCTAGTTTTGAGTGTGAGTATAACTATTGAAAACCAGTCCTAAATCAGAGACAAACCTGGTCTACAGTGCCCCATTAAAAATGACCTTGATGTTATTAATTGCTAGTCATGCAGTAACCAAAAGGAGAACCAGACAGTTTTGTTAATAGATTGTGTAGTTTTGCACAGCATCCACTTGTATTTAATATACTTCAATGCTTTCTTGCAGATCAGGTGCTGCGATCCCGACTCCAGAAGTGGTATTGAAACGACTGAAGGCATTAATGCGAAATGGTCCTCTGTTTGCTTTATCATTCCTCTCTTTCTGGGTGGTTTGGGCCCGCCCAGGAGTACAGTTTCTCATCTGCCTTTGTCTGTATGATGGATTCCTCACCCTGGTGGACCTTAATCATAATGCCTTACTGGCAGACCTGGCAGTATCGGAAAAGGACAGGACTAGACTGAATTTTTACTGTTCCCTTTTTAGCGCACTTGGCTCTTTGTCTGTGTTTATGTCCTATGCAGTCTGGAACAAGGAAAACTTTCTCTCATTTAGACTCTTCTGTGTAGCATTGGCTGCCTTTTCAACTCTAGGCTTTAGTTTCTGCACCTGGATACTCAGACAGCGCTTTCAGTTGGAGCTCAAAGTCAAATACGAGGAGGCTTCCGTTCTAGAGGAGTGAGTATTTATTTATTTATTCCCTTTTTTCCAACACACACCTTTCTCACCATGCAAACAGGTTCAGTTATTTGCTGCTTTATGTTGCTGAATAGCCTGTACTCTGCCTGGAATGGCTTTCGGTAACAAGTTCTTTTTCTCTCTTCTTTACCTTGTTCTTGCATTGATCCAGTGCAAGACCCCCTGGGTCTGCATTCACCTGTGTTGAAGTGTGGGTTCAAGAACCTGAGTTAGTTTGTGCAATGGTATCTGGTGACAACCGGTCATGAAAAGACTTTCAGAGCTTCTTTCCCCACTCTGAAAAATGTGTAAATATTGACTAATTTTGGATTTACCTGTACCATTTCTGTAAGTGTTGAGTCAGAATGCATAGAACCCTGCATAGAATTGAAGTATTAGCTCGGAGTTCCTTTTAATGGGGCTAACTTGTGTTTAGTCCAGGCTTTCATAGAATCCCTGAAGTGTGGACACAGGCCATTTGCCCCATCAAGTCCACACTGACCTGATAAAGAACATCCCACCCAGAACCACCCTCACCCCACCCTATCCCTATAACCCTACATTTCCCATGGCTAATCCACCTAGCCTGCACATCCCTGGACACAACGGGCAATTTAGCATGGCTAGTCCACCTAACCTGCACACCTTTGGACTGTGGGGGGAAACTGGAGTGCCTGGAAAAAACCCACACAGACACGGGAAGAACATGCAAACTCCACACAGACAGTAGCCCAAGAGTGGAATCGAACTTGGGTCCCTGGTGTTGAGGCAGTAATGCTAACCACTGAGTCACCGTGCCACTGTATATGGATGATAGTATTCACTGGAAATGTGATTGTAAGCATGTTTTAACCTTGAATGACAAAGGGGTGTACTCATTGCCTATTATATCAGACACCCGTTTTAGAAGTGGAAAAGCATATTTTCCTTCAGTTGTGGGATATGGGCATCACTGGCTAGGCCAGTGTTTACTGCCCATCCCTAATTGCCTAGAGGGCAGTTAAGAGTCAACCACATTGCTGTGGGTCTGGAGTCGGATGTAGGCCAGACCAGGTAAGGATGGCAGTTTCCTTCCCTCAAGGACATTAGTGAACTAGATGGGGATTTCTTTTTCCCCCGCTAACAATTGACAATGATTTCATGGGCATCATTGGACTCTTAATTCCAGATTTTTCTTTTTTGTTTTGTTTTGAATACAAACTTCGCCATCTGCCCTGGAAGGAATTGAACATGGGTCCACGGAACATTATCTGACTCTCTTGAGTAATAGTTATCAATATTACCACTAGGCCATCATCTCCCCCTTTCATGTGGAGTGCCTTCCCATTCATAAGAGCTAACATGTCGAGGGTGTGCACAATAAATAGTAGGATATGATAAATGTGCAGGAAAAGAGGGCCTTTTAATACATGCCTGCACATTCCTGAAGGCGGCATCATACATGAGGCTCATGAAGAGGACTTTGGGAATACTTGTCTTTATTAGCTGTGGTGTAGGATATAGGATTTGGGAATACTCTCCTGCACCAGAGCTTCCAGTGATCAGTTCATGGGAGTGGCACATCTGACTTTGAGCCATATGCTCCCAGGAATTCCTGACAATTCTCACTCACTTGGATTGTGCATTTTTTTTAACAGCCTTTTGAGGTGCAGGTTAGTTTGATGTGACGAATGGTGGCAGGAATGATTAGAAAATTGAAAAGATTTTGAAATCTAAATTGTTTCAATATAAAGCACTGCAGGCCACAGCTGGAGTTCTCTATGCAGTTCTGGTCGCCACACTGAAGAGCATTCAGCAAAGTTCTTTGAGGATGTTGCCTGGAATGGAGAGCTCTGGTTATGAGGGACAATTGGATTGGCTAGTGATGTTTTCCTTGAAACAGTGGAGACTGTTTATATATAAAATTGTAGGGGTTAGGGAGAGTGGATACAAGGCTACATTCCTCTTGGTCCAAGGGCTAATAACCAAGGAACATGTATTTGGGGAGCAACTTTGGAGAGGGCTTGATGAGAATCCCAGAGGATGGTAGAGATTTGGAATTCAATTTGTTGAAAAGATGGTAGATGCAGAAACCCTCAACGTTTAAAAGGTGCTTGGGTTATGGCACTTCAAAGTGTATATGTGAGAGACTACTCAAGTGGAATATGGCTGGATGGCTACTTATCTGATGGAGATAGTGTTCAAATGGCCACCTTCCTGGACGCTGACTCTTTAATATTTTGTATTTGGTTTAATCTAGTTAAGATTTCAGACATTGAAAGCACCTTTATGGTGTAAATATTTAATACTTGAAATCTAATAAATAGCCTATATGTGAGGTGTTGCCTGCCTCTGAAGGATTTCTAACCCCACCGGTACTTTGACCTCGAATACTCACCAGATGTGCTGGGTAACATACGTTACAAGGCTAGTAATTCACTTATTTTGCACTAATAATCTGAGTGAGATGGATTCCACTTGTACCGTGCCAACTGGGGAGCTTAAAACAGTGAACTGGAAATGGAGCATAATTTGAAAATGTGCGAAGGATATATTCCTGAATTGAGCAGGCACCACCAGTACAACAGAGATTAGATTCAGCTGCAGTTTATTTTGCTACAGATTATTGTGTCATACATTGCCTGATTATAGGGCCGTAGACTTTGTTGAGAGTGAGTATGTTTTGTGCAGGATTCACTGTACCTGGACCTAGCTTTATTTCTAACTCGTCTATTTTAAATTTGTTGCAATTACCCTGAAGAAAGTTGTCATTTTGATTGTTTACACATGTAAGAGGTTTGCTGAGCTGATGCTTGCCAGGGACCAAACAACAAATGGTTATGAAGGTAGCCATGCAGATGGATTTTTAACTTTTCAGTCTTTTTCAGTCCTTGCAGACGCTGTCATTTTCCAAATCTATATCTTGTTGCCTTTCAAATCTCTGCTTGAATCTCTGCAATCACATTTTCATCTCTGCCACAGAAATGAAGTGACTTGAGTAAAATTCACAAGTGGGAATCTCTAAATGACTGAGTGTACTCACCCCAACAATTGATGGGTAACCACACTGTCTTCCTACATCTACCTGCTGCTGTACCGCTTGGTAACCTTGCTTGTGTTCTTTCTCTGAACTGCATCCAATGAAATAATCTTTCCTTTTCTAAAACATGATAAAGTTTGGGGCTGATCAAATCTTTATCATTGTTAAAGTGCAATAATCCATTTAAAAATAGTACTTTGATTGCAATGCAACTCTCCCACAATTTTTATTTAAAGCAGTGATTTGTTCAAACTCTTGCCTATTGTAGTGTTTATGACTTGCAATAGAGATGGGAGGATAAAGGCCATGAAGAGTTTTAAACATCCACATTTTGTATTGGCATCAAATTAATTATCAGTGACTTTCCTAATACTACCCTGTATTCTGGATTCTGCACAGATTATACATTAGTCAAACATCTCATACTCAGGAACTGACACTGGCAGAATACCTGAAACAACTTTCTAGACATCGGAACTTTGCTTGGTTTGTGACCATGAACTTGGTGCAGGTAAGGCCAGAACTTTATTTCTTTTAAAGATTTGGGGTTTGGCAGAGAAAATTGGCTAATGATCTTTAAACCACTGAAGATTACAGAAAGGATACTTTCAAGTGCGCAGCAACAATAATTTGTGAAGGCCATTTTTTTTAAACAGAGTAAAAATGGGCAAATATTCTGTTATAAACCAAACAAAACTGCGTTAAAGGAAGGTGTTTGTAATTTTAAAAGCAATTTACTGGAAAACATAATAAAACAAAAAACTGTGGATGCTGGAGATCTGAAACAAAAACAGAAATCAGTGATTCTTCATCAGAAATCAGGAATTCAGATAAATCACCGAACTTGAAATGTTAATTTTCTCTTCTCCCCACAGATGTTGCCAGACCTGCTGAGTTTCTCCAGCAATTTGTTCTTTCAGCAAGAGAACATTTTGACTGATACTTACTATTGTTGCCGCCTTTGGTTAGCTTAGATTAGATTCCCTACAGTGTGGAAACAGGCCCTTCGGCCCACCAAGTCCATCCCACCCAGACCCACGCCCCTATAACTCTCACACCCCGAACACTGCGGGCAATTTAGCATGGTCGATCCACCTAGCCTGCACGTCTTTGGACTGTGGGAGGAAACCGGAGCACCTGGAGAAAATGCATGCAGACTCGGGGAGAATGTGCAAACTCCACGCAGTGAGAAAGAAATCCAGGATTTGGGCAGTGCAAGATTTTCAGGGAAAGTGGCTCCATGCAAGTCTCCTAAAGGACTTCCAAGTCTTTGGATGTAGAAAGCTGTAGGAACAGCTGATGATCAGGCAAAGGAAGAAGCTGATCTGCAACAGAGCAGAGCTGATGTACAGAGGAGGATTGGAAGTTATATAAGGATAAATCTTTATCTTAAAGGAACAAGGATGAGGAGCTGTGAAGTTTAAATTTTAAAAAATTGATGAGGCCAATTGTAGATCGACAAGTACGTGTGAGATGTGGTGTGGGGCATTGGATATATGTGGCTGAATTTTTATGAACTGCAGACTTGGAGGGTGGGCCAGGGGAGCCTGGCCAAGAATAGTACAAGGTACAAAATAATTTAAGTGCACAGCATGATGAAGGAACTGTGTGGTGTTCCTCATTGTTTGTGAATTGCTGCCATCAGTTGGGGTCTGTTAGTTCGTTTTCTGCGCACAAATGTCTGGGTTCAGTTCCTGCACCAGCTGAGGTTGCCTTGAAGGGCTCCTCTTCTCAACCTCTCACCTCACCTGAGATGTGTCGATTCCCAGGTTAAACCACCACCAGTTTTGTCTCTCTCTAACAAGAGAGTAGCGCTATGGTCCAGTAGGACTTTTACCTTATCAGAGGCATTGGAAAACTTACTGGAAAAGAGGAGGGTATTATAGACATAATCATTGTTACAACAGTACGTTAGTCACCAGACTGAAACCGTTGGTTTTGTTTTCTCCCAACAGATGCTGCCAGGCTTATTGAGTTTCACCAGCAATTTCTGCTTTCTTTTCAGATCTGCCACACCTGCAGTTTTTTTTAAATTTTAGTATTTCAATGGGGACAAATATGAAAATGGCTGAAATTTGATTGCATGATCTGCACTGAAGTCACGTGTTTCTCTGAGATTAGCTGATTTAACACATTGTTAAATGCCACCTTTTTCTTGAAAGGTATTTCACTGCCACTTCAACAGTAATTTCTTTCCATTGTTTATGGAGCACCTTCTTTCAGACAAGATTTCACTCTCCACAGGATCCTTTCTCCTAGGTAAGCACTGTGCCTGTGATCACAGATGAAAGAGAATCAATAGGTTCAGCAGTGATTTCTCCTCCCAAGTTGTGCAAGTCTGAAATGAACTCTGATAAGGCTGTATAAGAATTAGAGATGCCACATGACAGTTTATTTGTAATTAGTTTATTTCTTGGCTTGGTATTTAGTACCCAAGATGAATCGTTCACATATTATTTGGTGTGATAGTGTAGCGAAGATAATAAGCATGCATAGTGTTGGAGGAACTCTTCAGGTCTGGGCAGAATCTATGGGGAAAGAAACACGGTATGGAGTTAATGTAATGAGTCTGGTATGACTGCTCTTCAGAATCCAGTGAAGATGACTGGTTGCAAAGTCAAATTAGTCACCAACTATGAGAATATTGAAATCGAAGTAAGAAAGGCATGGATGAGGGTTTCAGTAGTTAATGATCAGAGTTAACTCCTTGTCTAGCCGTCATTAGAGCAGTGCTAGTTTGAATTTCTTTTTAGTTGGAGAAGAAAGCACGGAAGAGTGTTTCATGGCTGTGACAAAACGCAACAAAAGTTGAAGCATTTCTTTTTTTTCAGGTGCATCATATATTGCTCCACACCTAAACAACCTCTATTTCCTGTCGCTGTGCCACAGATTTGGGGTGTATCTGGTTATCCGATGGTTATTCTTCATAAAACTGACAATGAGTTTGATGATGTTACTGGCAGGACCAGATCAAATCTACCTACTTTGTTTCTTCATTGCCAGGTATAGCAGCATTCCTCCTGTAGAACTTGCAAATTGGGAGCAGTTTAATAAAATTGTTAACCCAGTACTCAATGACTGTTACAAGTTGTTGCTCTGGTTACCAATCTGAAGTAATAATGTCAAATTTTAAGCAAGTTTCTATTAATTGTGTTGTTGAAAGTCTAAAGAAAAGGAAATTGGGGATATTGATCACTTGATTTTGGCTTCCATTTTCCATTATCCTTGGGAAGTTCCATTAAGATGCAGTGTCGCTGGCCCTTGGTGTCTTAAAAAAGCATGAATTTGGATTTCACTACTCAGGAGTTCGATGCATAATTTGTGTTAACAATAGTAAGGTTATTTATTCAGCTGCATAACTAAAGCCTGAAAAGTTTCATCTGTGGTTCATGTGATCAAGATGGTTTGAACTGCTCTAAAATTCCTCCCTCTATTAGCGAGTTTTGAGAGGATTTGTAGCTCAGGTTGAGTTTCTGGATGTGAGTTTGCTCACTGAGCTGGAAGGTTAGTTTTCAGACGTTTTGTCACCATTCTGGGTAACATCATCAGTGAGCCTCCGGTGAAGCACTGATGTTATGTCCCGCTTTCTTTTTATCTGTTTAGGTTTCCTTGGGTTGGTGATGTCATTTCCTACGTTGATGTCATTTCCTGTTCTTTTTCTCAGTGGATGGTAGATGGGCTCCAAATCAATGTGTTTGTTGATGGAGTTCCGGTTGGAATGCCATGCCTCTAGGAATTCTCGTGCGTGTCTGTTTGGCTTGTCCTAGGACGGATGTGTTGTCCCAATCAAAGTGGTGTCCTTCCTCATCTGTATGTAAGGATACTGGTGATAGTGGGTCATGTCGTTTTGTGGCTGGTTGATGTTCATGTATCCTGGTGGCCAGCTTTCTGCCTGTTTGTCCAGTGTGGTGTTTGTCACAGTTCTTGCAAGGTATTTTGTAAATGACATTCGTTTTGCTTAAAACTTAAAAGAACTTAAAAGACCTATACAGACAACAAGCAAAACGAACGTCATTTACAAAATACCTTGCAGGAACTGTGACAAACAGGCAGAAGGCTAGCCACCAGGATACATGAACATCAACTAGCCGCAAAAAGACATGATCCACTATCACCAGTATCCTTACATACAGATGAGGAAGGACACCACTTTGATTGGGACAAAACATTCATGCTAGGACAAGCCAAACAGACACGCACGAGAATTCCTAGAAGCATGGCATTCCAACCGGAATTCCATCAACAAACACAGTGATATGGAGCCCATCTACCATCCTCTGAGAAAAAGAACAGGAAATGACATCACCAACCCAAGGAAACCTAAACAGATAAATAGAAAGCAGGACATACACCCAGTGCTTCACCGGAGGCTCACTGATGTTACCTAGAACGATGACGAAACGTCTGCAAACTAACCTTCCAGCTCAGCGAGCAAACTCACATCCTCCTTCTATTCTATAAACTTAGATTAGAGTATGTTAGTTTATAACCTAAAGTACTGACTCCTCATCAACTTAATCCTATTCAATGGGCATTTTACATGAGGGGTTGAATTACTTTGCAATTTTGAACATGACAGCAGTTCATGCTGTGAAATGTAGTTAATGTTATTAAATGTGGTTGACTTGGAGGTCACTCGTCTCGGTTCCAAGACCTCTGTGCAGGAGGACCTCGGGGGAGTGTCCTAGGCCCAACCATCCCCAGCTGCTTCACCAATGATCTTCCTTCCATCAGAAGATCAGAAGCGGGAATGTTCACCAATGATTGTGTAATGTTTAGCACCATCCGCGAGTCCTCTTACTAAAGTGGCCCACATCAAAATTCAGAATTGGGCAGAAAAGTGGAAAGTAACATGTACTGTGCAATTGTCAGGAAAGGATCATCTCCAGCAGTAGAAACTAACCATTGTCCCTTGACATGCAATGGTGATACCAAATTACCAAAAAATTTATGAAGCTCCTCCAACAGCACCTTCCAAACCCACAACCACTTCCATCGAGAAGGGACCACCACCCTCTGCAAGTTCCCCTCCAAGCCACTCACCATCCTGACTTTGAAATATATCACTGTTCCATCAGCATTAAATTATGTGCAGCAGTGATTTCCATCTGCTGATTCTGGTTTACTGATGCTCAGATGTGCCTCTCATATGATGATCAGGCATAACTGAGGAGTCATGAATTACATATCTACGAAGCTGTCTTCCCTCTGATCTGTTATAGGAGGTGTAACTTCTAGATGACTAGATTTATGCAACTTAAATATATTTTAGAATTGGGCATAATTTCAGAATGGAGCTGAAGGGACATCTCAACTACTTCCACAGTTCTGAAATCGAGGGTATACACTACCTTTTTCCTAAATGGTTTTTTGGCAGTGAAATAGTCTTTGAAAGCTGACAAACTGAAACACCCAGTCTTATGGAGCAACGTGAATCAAACTGAGTCAAAATATACTGCACCGTCACTCCTGAAGTTGTGGTCCACATCTCAGTACAATGATCTGCTACAAACGAACAGAAGCCTGAGTTACTAATTGTACAGTCCATGTTACTTTAATGTTACCAAATCCTTCTAAATTGACTGCTTCTGGTTGTCATGGTAACTGTGAAAGCAGTTAAACATTGGAATTAGATAGTATATTAAGATTGAATTTAAAAGCAGGTTTGACTTGAGTGATTGTTGAATTGTCGTTCCTTGGCTGTTGGATTAGAAGTGTATTAAATTAACAATAAGTTCTTTCCTTAGCAACATGAATGCAAACAAAAATATCAAATATATTCCTTACCATATTGTAAATTATGTTGTGGCTTGCATTTAGGAAGCATTTCAGGTGAACATTTGGTCTTGTCTTAGATTCTATGATAACTGAATTAAGATAAAAATGTTTTAAATGGCTTATTTTGTTAATAGTTGGTTGCTATTAGTGAGCTTACCAACTTGTTTATCACTGTTTTATTTCTGTGCCTGTATGTGACATTGCCAGGAATTCATTTAAATGCCTACTTCTGTTTAAAATAGTAATGTGATTGCTTATGAGTAAACAAATGGGTTTAATGATAAATAAAACATTGATCCATTTGTACTCTTGTATAACCTTTAGTTATTAATGGATTTATTTCACTTAACCCCAGTATTTCCTGAATTGCAAATCAGTTCATATGCTTCAGATTCTACACCCAGCCCTACATCAAACACAGGCACATATATCCTAGATAACAAGGTGTAGAGTTGGATGAACACTGCAGGCCAAGAAGCATCAGAGGAGCAGGAAAGCTGATGTTTCAGGTCTAGACCCATCTTCAGAAATAGGGGAGAGGAAGGGGGTTCTGAAATAAGTAGGCAGAGAGGGGGAGACAGATAGAAGATAGGCGGAGAGGAGACAGACAGATCAAAGAGGCAGGGATGGAGCCAGTCAAGATGAGTGTAGGTGGGGAGGTAGGGAGGGGATAGGTCAGTCCATGGAAGATGGACAGGTCAAGGGGGTGGGATGTGGCTAATAGGTAGGAGATGGGGGTGGGGCTTGAGGTGGGAGGAGGGGATAGGCAGAAGAAAGAACAGGTTAGGGAGGCGGGGACAAGCTGGGCTGGTTTTGGGATGCGGTTGGGGGAGGGGAGATTTTGAAGCTTGTGAAGTCCTCATTGATACCATTGGGCTGCAGTCCCTGTTGCGGTCCTTGAAAAACGAGAACATCTGAGATGTTCGGAGTGGAATGTCTCATCCTGGGGGCAGATGTAGCAGAGGCAAAGGAATGGGAATAGGGAATGGCATTTTTCCAGGAAGGTGGGTGGGAGGAAGTGTATTCTAGGTAGCTGTGGGAGTCATTGGGCTTGAAATGGATATCGGTTTGTAGGTAGTTGCCAGAGATGGAAACAGAGAGAGGTATCAGAGATGGTCCAGGTGAACTTAAGGTTGGGATGGAAGGTGTTGAGTGGATGAACTGTTCGAGCTCTTTGTGAGAGCAGCCACATTTCCTTTCTGAGTACCTGCCTACCTACAGCCACATATATCCCACTTGTGTGTCCATCTCTGAAGGTGACATGGTAACGTCACCGCTAATCGAGCTGGTCGAGTTTGAAAGACGTAGCTACTGGCCTGAGCTCGCAATTAGTCATGAAGTAGTGAGAGAATCAACCGAGGGAATTATGTGCAGGTAGATCTCCTACAGCGCAATAGTTGTATTCTGGTGTAACCTTGTGTCATAGAAAATAGCATTCTATGTAAATTGCTATACCAGTACAGCAGAAAATTTGTTATCCAAACAGCGTCCACTATTCATCCGTCGTGTTGCAGCCAATTTGCATTAACAAAACATCATCTGTTATAACAGAACTACCTGCACTTTACCATCTCCTTATGTACCGTATTACAGATTAGATTATCACATACTGTTCCGAGTCCCTCTTGCACTACTCCATGTTCCTCTTCTCAACAAGGGCATCCATCATTGTCCTCTGACACTACCATAGTTCTAATTGTGATAAAAGAACAAACCTCCTGGCTCCTAACTGGGCATCCACGAAATACTGTGGCTGTCAGCAGCTGCTACACTGACTACGTCTGTGACCTGGATCAGCAAGTCTGTCGTTCCTTGAAAAGCACATCATGCCTGGGCAGTGCCAGACTAGTGTGAAAATGCATTGCCAATGTGCTGAAATCTCAAAGTAGGGTGATTGTAATTGCTCAGAGCCAGTTTTAATAGCTCAAAGCTCTGCAACCATATCCTGTTGTGAATAGTTAAACAGTTAATAAGAGGTCAAGGCACAATGAACCTTTCACCTCTAATTGCAGAGCCCTGGAGAAACAAGGCAGGGCTTTACAGTTGTCTTCAGCCAGACTAGATGTTTTAGCTGGTTCTTGCCACATGATCCCAGTCTGGAATTTCTATATCACCTTTCTCGTTCTTGAGACAGCCCAAAGTACATTACAACTGCATATGGACTTTAAATAGTACCCAGTTGCTGGTGAAGCTCTTTCGGACGTCAAGAGATTCTGCAAGTTGCTATTTAAAGACCAGGTAGTTTGTTCATTTAAACGGGTAATACCACATTTCAGAAAGGCTGCAATGGGAGACTGTTCAACAGATTCTTATCATGAAACAAAAATGAAAATTGCTGGAAAATTTCAGCAAGTCTGGCAGATTGTGTGGGAAGAAAGCAAAGTAAGTGCATTGAGTCCGGTGACGCACTTTTATTATCATGAGGTCATTGTAATACCATCATCCATTTGTTTATTTGTAAGCTTGTTCTTGTTCTGAGCTGATAAGACAACTGAATTATTGAACATCAATTGAAGTGTTTGTCTTTTTATGTTGCTGTTTGCAAGCTCTGTGGTTTCTTTGGCATGACACAGAAATGCCATTTTCTTTCCCTAAGTTCAAAATCACTCCATTAATTAACTTTTCATTTTGTGGTTCATCTTTCTGTAACACTTTTTGTATGTGTGCCATTCTCTAGTAACAGGGTATTTACAGAGGGAACATGTAAACTCCTGAACCTCGTCATCTCCGACCTCGTAGATGAAGATTTTGTGGTGAACAAGAGGAAGCAGGCAGCATCAGCATTGCTCTTTGGCATGGTTGCCTTGGTGACCAAACCTGGACAGACATTTGCCCCATTAATCGGGACGTGGCTTTTGTATGTTTACACAGGTAACTGATCTCACAACTACTGAGTCAGTTATTTGATCTAAAGGAATGTTGACTAGTGTACTGGTTTCTGACTATTCCCTGCAGTATGCCTGATGTTCTGTGTTTTGTATAGTTTACAGGATGGAAATAGACCACTTAATGCCACTGGTCCTTGCCAGTATATATGTTCAGGCCTGACGTCATCTAATCCCATCAGCAGAACCTTCTGTACCTTTATTCCTTCCTGAAGTGTTTATCCATCTTTTCATTTTAAATGCATCTGTGATCACTCACCCAACTTTTATAGAGTATTCCACATTCCAGAGGGCATGCTCTCTCTGGGTCGGAAACAAATGTAGCAAATTATTTATCGGATTTATTAGTGATTTCCTTGTATTTCTATTCCATTCAAGATGACATCAGATGATTGTCTGTATTCAAGTAATGTGCAGGATTATGGGGAGAATGGCACAAGTGAAATGCTCATTCATTACCTGGATGCAGATACAATATAGAACATTACAGTACAGTACAGGCCCTTCGGCCCTCGATGTTGTGCCGACCTGTCATACCAATCTGAAGCCTATCTAACCTACACTATTCCATGTACATCCATATGCTTATCCAATGACGACTTAAATGTATCTAAAGTTGGCGAATCTACTACCGTTGCAGGCAAAGCGTTCCATTCCCTTACTACTCTCTGAGTAAAGAAACTACCTCTGACATCTGTTCTATATCTTTCACCCCTCAATTTAAAGCTATGCCCCCTCGTGCTCGCCATCACCATCCCAGGAAAAAGGCTCTCCCTATCCACCCTATCTAACCCTCTGATTATTTTATATGTTTCAATTAAGTCACTTTTCAACCTTCTTCTCTCTAACAAAAACAGCCTCAAGTCCCTCAGCCTTTCCTCGTAAGACGTTCCCTCCATACCAGGCAACATCCTAGTAAATTTCCTCTGCACCCTTTCCAAAGCTTCCACATCCTCCTTATAATGCGGCGACCAGATCTGTACGCAATACTCCGAGTGTGGCCGCGCCAGAGTTTTGTACAGCTGCAGCATAACCTCTTGGTTCTGGAACTCGAACCCTCTATTAATAAAAGCTAAAACACTGTGTGCCTTCTTAACAGCCCTGTCAACCTGGGTAGCAACTTTCAAGGAGCTGTGTACATGGACACTGAGATCTCTCTGCTCATCTACACTACCAAGAATCTTACCATTAGCCCAGTACTTTGCCTTCCGGTTACTCCTACCAAAGTGCATCACCTCACACTTGTCTGCATTAAACACCATTTGCCACCTCTCAGCCCAGCTCTGCAGCTTATCTATGTCTCTCTGCAATCTACAGCATCCTTCGTCACTATCCACAACTCCACCGACCTTAGTGTCGTCTGCAAATTTACTAACCCATCCTTCTACGCTCTCATCCAGGTCATTTATAAAAATGACAAACAGCAGTGGACCCAACACCGACCCTTGCAGTACACCACTAGTAACTGGTCTCCAGGAGGAACATTTCCCATCAACTACCTTCTGTCTTCTTTCAGCAAGCCAATTTCCGATCCAAACTGCTATATCTCCCACAATTCCATTCCTCCGCATTTTGTACAATAGCCTACTGTGGGGAACCTTATCGAACGCCTTGCTGAAATCCATGTACACCACATCAACTGGTTTACTCTCATCTATCTGTTTGGTCACATCAAAGAACTCAGTAAGGCCTGTGAGCCACGACCTTCCCTTCACAAAACCGTGCTGACTATCTCTAATCAATTTATTCTTTTCTAGATGATTATAAATCGTATCACTTATAACGTTTTCCAACACTTTACCACAACTGAGGTAAGGCTCACTGGTCTATAAGGCTTAATATGGCTTTATTAAAGGCAGATTATGTCTGACAAACTTCAAAAAGTTCTTTGACTAGGTGACACAGGCAGTAGATGAGGACAGTGTTGTGGATGTTGTATATGTGGGCTTTCAGAAAGCATTTGATATGGTGCCACATGGCAGATTGGTTTGCAAATTAGAAATGTTTGGCACTGATAGGTCCTTAGCGGCACAGATTAAAAGTTAGCTAAAAGGATTGATATTGATAGGCATTTCAAAGATTGGAAACAAATTTAAAATAGTGCTCCCCTTGGATCGATGTTGGGAATCTTTGCTTTTTCTGATTTGTATAAATGATTTGTAACAGGGGATTGAGAGCTAAATTTCAAAATTTGCAGACAATACTCAACTCGGGAGAATAGTGAATTGTGACAATGATATTGCGTGACTTCAATACGACATTGAAAAGTTGGCCAAATGGGCAGATCACATTCCTCTGCATGGAATTTTAGGTAATGCATTTTTGGAAGAAGAAACAGAGATGATACAGGCTTGGTGGTAGAACTAGGAGGGCAGTACAGGAGCAGATGGACCTTGGTGTTAACATACCTGATTCCCTGAAGGTGACCAGGTAATTTGCAACAGTTAAGGCTTGTAAGATCCCAGTTATAGTGTTATAAATAGAGGCAGAGCGTATAAAGCAAGGAAATGCTACACCTCAAAACAAAAACCATTCATCAGATCATACTTGCAGTTCTGGGCACCTTATTTAAAAAGATGTTAAAGCCCTGGAGAGACTTCCAAGTTAATTTCCTGGACTGATACCAGAAATGAAGAATTTGAGGCATGGAAAAAGATTGAGAGATTAGGCTTGTTCTCCTCGGAGCACAGAGTATCAAGAGGGGAGCTTAATGAAGCATTCAAAATTATCAGCCATTCCACTATTTAGTACATTAGTGACAAAGAGTTACACGATTGTCAGCAAGACAGCCAGGACTTGAGATGAGAAGAAACTTTTTTTTTGCTCCAAGTTGATAAGATTTGGAATGTGCTGCCTGGGACATTGTTGGTGGCAGATTCCATCAGTGGTTTCAAAAAGAACTGGATGTATATTTGAAAGCAATGATGTTAAAGGACTACTGAGACAGGGCTGAAGAGTGGGAGCCAGCACAGGTTGACCGGTTGAATGGCTTCCAAATCTGAACTGTAAAATTTTATGATTCTACAACGTAACATCTTACATTACATGTCACATAATATTTTGCCAGATAAAATAGCTATAGAGTTCCATGAACCTTCAGACATAAATAATTTTACTAATAATGTTTAATATTATTTTAATGTATTTTTCTACTAATAACCTGCATGTGCCCAATAAAATTCCAAAATCAGCATTATCATCATCATCATCAGCAGCAGCAGTCCCTCACAGGTGAGAATGACTGACTCTCTTCCAATCAGGGCAAGACTGTACATGGCTGGACAGAATGATGCAGCTTCCACAGGTTCTGTTACACTTGAGGCATGGAGTTGTCATGGGCAGGGGCGTGTGCTCTTTTCCCTGTTATCGTAGAATCCCTGGTGTGGAAATAGGGCATTCAGCCCAAATCCACACCAACACACCAAACTGCATTCCACCCAGGCCCATTCCTCTACCCTATCCATATAACCCTGCATTTCCCAAGGCTAATTTTTGAGTGGCATGATCTGAGTAATCTCCTACATTATGACAGTCACTGAAAGCCTTGGCTTTGATCTTGCCCACATTTGAGCTACTTTTTAATCACAGGGTCAGTGATGTAAACTTTAACCCATTATGACACTCGCAAATTTTAGGAAGGGAGTTGCCCATTCTACTGCAAAGCTGCACAATCCTGCCTTCTCCTGTTGAGAATAGCATTACCTCATTCACCAGAGAAACCATATTGGCCTTGGCTCAGTGGTAGAACTTTCACCTAGTCTCATGATAAAGGAATCAAGTGCATCAGAGACTGGAGTGTATAGTCTGCACTGATTTTTTTTTTGTGTGCAGTTCTGAGCAGCTAGAGCTCACCTCCTTCACGCAAGATGCTGAACTGAGACCATTCCTGCTCTCTAGTATGCGTTAAGAAAGCCTCATGGCACTACTTGAGCAGAGGTTCCCCCCCCAGACCCTGGTCCAAGTGTACACTACATGGGGATCTTTGAGGTGAAGTTGACTGGATTAGATTGACTGTTTTACACCTGCGCAGGGCTCTTCTCCATCGCAGAAAGTTTAATCGAGTAGTAAAGAACATAAATAGGAGCAGGAGTAGGCCATCTGGCCCCTCGAGTCTGCTCTGCCACTCAGTAAGATCGTGGCAGATCTTATTGGTGCACGCAGCTCCACCTGCCTGCTCACCATAACCATTAATTCCTTTACTGTTCAAAAATCTATCCATCTTTACCTTAAAAACATTCAACAAGTGTGTAAAGCTGACTGCTGATCAGGTTTTTGTCAGTTTTCCAGAATAGTTGCTTCTTGTTTTAAATACTTACTTGGCTTTTCTTATTCCGTTTTCTCTGATCTCCGTTGTGTTGTACAGGGTATGACATTTTTCAGCACGATGCACTACGGGATATTGTGAGCACAAAGCCAGTGGTGGAATCAAATGTGGCCTGGATGGCAGCAGTTCGCCAAGGGTGCTTCTACCTGCTGGTCTTCGTACCTATCACGTGTGCTGTGCTGCAGCTTCTGGCCTGGTCTCAATTCAACCTCCATGGTAAAAGGCTGCAAACAATCAAATCATTGAGGCAGAGTACGTACCAGGCAGACCTACAGGACATTAAAGCAGTTTAGGTTATCCGCCTAAACGTGCAGGGGCCAATACATCTGTCATGTCTACTAGATTAGACGTGATGTTTTTAATTGCCACTTCAGCTCAGGATATGGAACTTTCACTTTCAATGTAATAATATTTTTGTTCAGATATTTTGAGTATGAATTTTGGAAACTTCATTAATGTAGCAAAAGACAAGTGATTCGTAAGACCATTGTGCCTGATCAATTTTCTTTTTAATTTAACTTCTAATGTTCACCTGAAGGAGACTACAAATTGTATTTTAATGTCTAGAGTACATTTCAAGAGTCATTTAATGTGTTAAGGATGCACAAGGTCTTAAGATTTGCAGAGTCTGTATTCCCTCATGTTGCAAAATTCTGCAGAGTATAATTCCACAATCAGCCAATTACTCTTGGAGCCATCTGTTTGCATGTGTAATTTTAAATTTGGATTGACCGAAAGATTGATACTGCTCTGTTGGTATTGTTCTGCGCTGAACTCTGTTGTTGCTGAGTAACATTCCCCTACATCAGCCAGTGGCTGAGGCAGAGAGTTAAATGTTGGCCTTCCACCTCCTTTGGAGCCGCATTAAATTCCACCCAAATCAGAAATCTGTGTTGTCTGGATGTGAAATTAGTTTGACAGTTTCACTTCAATATCTAAGCGGGCTAAGCTTCAAGCACCAAACTTTTAATTTGGCAGTCTCTTTGCAGGCTGGCTGGAGATTTTAAGGAAAAGAAAGTGAAGTGTCACAAAAGGACAGCAAGATAGCCTCTTGTAAAGTGGTAGCTGAGACACCTTGAGGCAGAAAAGGAGGTGTCTTATCTAGAATCTAACCATGTTGTACCTAACCTGATAGTGAGCATTTAATGCTGAGGCTTTGTGTCCGTAATGGGAAAATTTTCCATTCCATAGCATTCACAAAATTGACCTGAATGAGAAACAGAATTTTCTGAATCCAAACCAAAAGGCAGTGGGAGTGAGACTAAATTGGGCCTGCCTGTATGACTGAGAATGCTTGGACATAGCAGGACAGAAAATGACCTGGCAATGAGGAGGAATCTCAGGTAATAGACACATCACTGGCCAATTGCTCAAACTGTGCCAATAATTTCTTCACTGCTGGTACTTACTGTGTGTTAATTATTGATCAAAATAGTTTGTATTTCCCAGTTTTCTGCCCAGCAACAATTGCCTCATGTAACAGGCTCATGGTGAAAGTTGAGGTTGATTGATAGACATCATATTTGAGTGTGTTAACTTGTAACGGTCTCTCAGGCCACTGGCAGCGCTGGGTTTAACAATACTGTGCAACCTGAAACTGAAATGGAGCCATCTAATGATTCATTTTATGTTGAACTCTCTGGAGCCGTTATTAGTTTGAGTGTGTTAAGTTTGCACTTCAAACTTCTGGACCAGAAACCAACTTCATTTGTCCAGCTTTTAATGTAAATTGTGTTGTGTTATTTAATGTCTCTTGTAAAGCTTTGAAAGCCTAATTTACAATCCTTAATAGCACGTTAAGTAAAATCACCAGAAGTGCCAAATTATATTTAGAAGAATTTGCATAAATTACTTTCAAATACTTGTATGCACGCTTGCGTTTATTTATTTTCCAGCTCTCTCTTTATTTGCCCGTTGACTCCGGGTTTTACTGTCCCTTCTGCCTTTCCCATTGCATATATATGGTCTGAGGCTGGGAGGTCCAACAGTGGAAACTATCACATTTTGATCCTGACCCTTCATGGAGGTGGAACAGGGCGGATTGGCCAGTATTTTTTCCTGTCCTTCACGTTGTATTTCATCATTGTCTATTTTTAGCAGTTCCTCAGAGAGTTGAATTCCTGGACTTTATGTTGTCTTCTGTAACAATGTAAATGGAAGAGAATTTGATGTTTTTCCATTTACAACTGTCTGTGAGAGATGAAATTCCTCAACAGTGTTGTTGATTTTTAATTGCATCCACTGCCAACCTGTTTCATATTAATGTAACTTTGAAGTATAGTTAATGACTGAAGACTTCTGAGGGCAAGAACAGTTTTTCTGTGATTTTGTGTCTGTCACTCTGCAGATTTGCATCTGTTCTCCAGTACAGGGACTGATGGGATGGCCAGTCTTTCAGCCTTCTGGCCCTTGCTTCATTGACAGTAAGCTGTTAGAGAACATGGGTGATCACGGCTGACTTTTATTTTAGTCTGGTTTTTACAAACCTGAGTATTGACACCTAGTAGGACACTGGCATTGAACTCTCAATTAAGAATTGGTTTCGCTTATCTAATTCTGGGACATGGGAGCATCACTCAGGTTCTAACATCTGGTAATAACTGCAGTTAATAACTGCTTCTTACCAATTTGTATCCTGATCAGTAAGAAATACCCTCCCATGAATTGGAACAGTGGTGTGCTTTCTAATGCTGCATATATCAGCTCAAAGGTATTGCTTTTAAAATCTCTGAAGTATGAAAAGGAAGCCAAATATATTTTACCTTTTTTTTATTCCTGTGAGATTTAATCGATTTCATGTTCAGGAATGGGATGAAATGAAGACATTTGTGAAACAGGTCACTGCTTTTAAGTTGTAGCAAGCCAGAAAGTTTTGTTATATTAAATGTTACTTACAACATTTTAAAGATTTTGAAATAATTATTCAGCAAACAAAATAAAGATTTGTTTGATGTAAAACAGTTTTAATTTGGCGTTTTTAATGTTAGACCTGTGTTTAAAAGTAAGCTTTGCATTTGTATGGTATTTATTTTAACCAGATGTCTCTCAGAGCTTTACAGCCAATGAAACTCCTTTTGAAATGTTGTCTGTTGAAAATGTGACAGCAAGTTCATACACAGCAAGCTCACACAAACAACATGAATAGCCTAATCCTGCTTTCTTCCCATAACCTTTGATTCCATTCGCCCCAAGTGTTATATCTAGCTGCCGTGTGAATACATTCAATGTTTTGGCACCGACTACTTCCTGTGGTAATGAATTCCACAGGCTCCACCACCCTTTGGGTGAAGAAATGTCTCCTTCTTCTCTCTGTCCTAAATGGTCTAATCTGAAACCTCAGACTGTGACACCTGGTTCTAGATACACCCACCATCAGGAACATCCTCCCTGCATCTACCCTGTCCAGTCCTGTTAGAATTTTATAAGTCTCCAGGAGATTCCCCTCCCCCGGCCAACTTTGCCTGAACTCCAACGAAAACAATCCCAACCTAAGCCAATCTCTCCTCATGCATCAAACCCACCATCCCTGGAATCAGCCTGGTAAACCTTTAGTGCAATAGCATCCTTCCTTGGAAAAGGAAACCAAAACTTCGCACAATATTCCAGGTGTGGCCTCACCAAGGCCCTGTATTACTGCAACAACACACCCCTGCTCCTATTCTCGACCTCTTGCAATGGTGACCCCATGTACCGTTTGCTTTCTTTACTGTCTGTTACACCTGCATGCTTACCTTCAGTAACTGGTGCACAATTTGCACTCCCAGGTCCCACTGCACACTTCTCTCTCCCAATTTACAGCCATATTTAATGAATCTGAATGCAATTCTGCAGCTTCACTGGTTGAATCTGATTTTATATCATTCGTGTTCTTCATTCATACTTAATACCACCAGTGAATATCATACATTGTGAATAAGTCTTCAAATTAAACTTGTTCCCTTTTATCAATTTAAAATATCTTGGATTTTAAGCAACGCCTCAATTCTAGTTTGTTTTTAGAAAATTGGTCAGATAATTACTTTGCAGAATCTATTTCCCTGATTTCCACACTGCTGTAACATGCCCAAGGTGAATCTTTTCACAGATTTACAACAGCCTGTTTGGACTGTCAGAAGATAACAAAGTGTGGGGCTGGATGAACACAGCAGGCCAAGCAGCATCTCAGGAGCACAAAAACTGACTTTTCGAGCCTAGACCCTTCATCTGAAAAGGGGGATGGGGAGAGCCACGCGTAGGTTGCGGGAACAGCAACTCGTATTCCACTTGGAAATGCTGCAGCCCAATGGTACCAATGTGGATTTCACCAGCTTCAAAATCTCCCCACCCCCACTGCATCCCAAAACCAGCCCAGCTCATCCCCGCCTCCCTAATCTGTCCTTCCTCTCTCCTATCCCCTCCACCCACCTCAAGCTCCACCTCCATTTACTACCTACTAACCTTCTCTCACCCCCCTGACCTGTCTGTCCTCCCCGGACTGACACATTCCCTCCCTATCTCCCCACCCGTACACTCCTCTCCACATATCTTCTCTATCCATCTTCAGTCCGCCTCTCCCTATTTATTTCAGAATCCTCTCCCCATCCCCCTTTTCTTGCTTCTGCCAGCTTTTGTACTCCTAAGATGCTGCTTGGCCTGCTGTGTTCATTCAGCTCCACACTTCGTTATCTCAGATTCTCCAGCATCTGCAGTTCCCATTATCTCTGGATTATGAGAAGATCTTATTCCCAGATTTAAATTACCTTGCCTGATATACATAATTGCATATTTCCAATGGATGACATAGCCTAGAAATCAGGAAAAGAAACAACTTGTGTTTATTTCTCAGGAAACCCTGAAATGGATTACATGCCTTGAATTGCTGTCACTATTGGATTAGTAAATACTGCAGTCGCAGAGTGCATTGGAAGATAGCAATCCTTTTGCTGTTGGAATAACTAACTTTCTGCTCGCAAATAAAACATTAACTTTAATTTCACCTTAACAGCCAGAGAAAGAGCATTGCTTATAAAATCATACAATTAAAAAGGCTATTTGCTCTGATTACGCCCTGTAACTATGCAGTTTTTCCATCTAATTTGCTTTTGGGTTTTGAATCCTGACCACCATTCGTGTCGCTGAAGTGAGTGTGGGATTATGGTGATTTTTGCCTTAGTCCTGCCACATTGTTCCCACAATCTCGATGATAAATCTTTACTTCCTGGAGTCTTGAAAAGGTTGGCAGCCTTTGAAGTGTTGGATAACGTGACTCCTCCTGATCTTCTCTCCCCTCCCCCCGACCCTTTGAATTAATCGAAATAAAATAAAATGTGTTAATTGATTTAACCCGACATGTTAGCAAAGTAACATTCCGTTTTAAGAAAACTGATCCTGTGAGATTGTTCAAAAACTCAGACAAGCCTCCAGATGACACACTGCCTGGGATCAATTGATCAATCTGGCCCGAGTTAGCTGATGCCGAATTAACCAGAGGTCGGGGCACCACAATTTGCTCAGCACTCTAGGGCAAAGGAAGAGAAAATCAGCCAAAGGCTTCGGATTCTGCTAACTTTGCTGCAACTTTTCTCAAGTACGCTTCAGGCATCAGGTGAGGGCACCATATGATCTTGCTTAGTCACGGGCTTAGAAAGGATGAAAGCTGGGAAGTTGTTTCCGTTAGGTGGGGAGACTAGGACCCGTGGGACACAGCCTTAGAATTAGAGGGGGTAAATTTAAAACGGAAGTGAGGAGACATTTCTTCAGCCAGAGAGTGGTAGGCCTGTGGAATTCATTGCCACGGAGCGCAGTGGAGGCCGGGACACTAAATTTCTTCAAGGCAGAGATTCATAAATTCTTGATCTCACAAGGAATTAAGGGCTATGGGGAAGAGTGCAGGGCAGTGGAGTTGAAATGCCCATCAGCCATGATTAAATGGTGGAGTGGACTCGATGGGCCGAATGGCCTTCCACTCCTATGTCTTATGGTCTTATGATATAAAATGCCAAAATCTCTACTTGAATAATGGTCATAAGGTTCCAATGTGCAATGGCATCGTTTGGGAAATTCATCTTTTAAAAGATGAATGGTATGGGGAGAAAACTGGAGAACAAATAAATTACCCTTCACCCCTAGATTGATTGAACCAAAACTGTTTTAATCAGGTCCCCAGATGTTTACTATATTGATTAGTGGATCTCCTCGGGCATTACGTGTGAGTCATGTAGGGTGTTAAATTATAAACAGTGTACATACTGAGTGTGCATGTTGTGAATGTCATTTTTTAACAAGCAGAAAGGAAGCTCGCAATTTGAAGATGCAGCGGCTACATCTGAACAGGAACAGAATCAACATCCTCTTGGGGAACAAAAGCAAAGTTGCTGGAAAAGTTCAGCAGGTCTGGCAGCATCTGTGAAGGGAAAAAACAGAGTTAATGTTTCGGGTCCAGTGACCCTTCCTCAGAATTGTTCTGAGGAAGGGTCTCCGGACCTGAAACGTTAACTGTGCTTTTTACTTCACAGATGCTGCCAGACCCGCTGAACTTTTCCAGCAACTTTGCTTTTGTTCCTGATTTACAGCATCTGCAGTTCTTTTGGTTTTTATCTTCTTGGGGAAGTTTGCTCTTGTAGTTGGAATGGATTTTTTAAACTGGATGGGCAAGGGACTGGGACCCTGACAAGTAGTTTGTGGCAGATAATTAGTTAAAATGAAATTATTAATTAAAACCCAAGTCAGTGAAGGGAGAGCCCACCGACTCCCAAAGCTACCTAGAATACACCTCCTCCCACCCACCCTCCTGCAAAAATTCCATCCCCTGTTCCCAATTCCTCCGCCTCCGCCGCATCTGCTCCCACGATAAGACATTCCACTCCCGCACATCCCAGATGTCCAAGTTCTTTAAGGACCGCAACTTTCCCCCCACGGTGATCGAGAACGCCCTTGACCGCGTCTCCCGCATTTCCCGCGACACATCCCTCACACCCCGCCCCCGCCACAACCGCCCCAAGAGGATCCCCCTTGTTCTCACACACCACCCTACCAACCTCCGGATACAACGCATTATCCTCCGACACTTCCGCCATTTACAATCCGACCTCACCACCCAAGACATTTTTCCATCCCCTCCCCTGTCTGCTTTCCGGAGAGACCACTCTCTCCGTGACTCCCTTGTTCGCTCCACACTGCCCTCCAACCCCACCACACCTGGCACCTTCCCCTGCAACCGCAGGAAATGCTACACTTGTCCCCACACCTCCTCCCTCACCCCCATCCCAGGCCCCAAGATGATATTCCACATTAAGCAGAGGTTCACCTGCACATCTGCCAATGTGGTATACTGCATCCACTGTACCCGGTGCGGTTTCCTCTACATTGGGGAAACCAAGCGGAGGCTTGGGGACCGCTTTGCAGAACACCTCCGCTCAGTTCGCAACAAACAACTGCACCTCCCAGTCGCAAACCATTTCCACTCCCCCTCCCATTCTCTTGATGACATGTCCATCATGGGCCTCCTGCACTGCCACAATGATGCCACCTGAAGGTTGCAGGAACAGCAACTCATATTCCGCCTGGGAACCCTGCAGCCATATGGTATCAATGTGGACTTCACCAGTTTCAAAATCTCCCCTTCTCCTACTGCATCCCTAAACCAGCCCAGTTCATCCCCTCCCCCCACTGCACCACACAACCAGCCCAGCTCTTCCCCCCCACCCACTGCATCCCAAAACAAGTCCAACCTGTCTCTGCCTCCCTAACCGGTTCTTCCTCTCACCCATCCCTTCCTCCCACCCCAAGCCGCACCCCCAGCTACCTACTAACCTCATCCCACCTCCTTGACCTGTCCGTCTTCCCTGGACTGACCTATCCCCTCCCTACCTCCCCACCTATACTCTCTCCACCTATCTTCTTTTCTCTCCATCTTCGGTCCGCCTCCCCCTCTCTCCCTATTTATTCCAGTTCCCTGCCCCCATCCCCCTCTCTGATGAAGGGTCTAGGCCCGAAACGTCAGCTTTTGTGCTCCTGAGATGCTGCTTGGCCTGCTGTGTTCATCCAGCCTCACATTTTATTATCAGTGAAGGGAGAGGATGCATTGGCTAGATAGGAAAAAATGAGTATAGTAAAGCTAAATTTTAACGGAAGGAGCCTGAGGAATAAGACAGTTAGGGTAGGGGCCCAGATATGCAGAAGGGAGTATGATATCATAGCTATGACTGAGACTTGGCTGGAAGCTGAGTGTGATTGACATAAGCAGTAATAACCACACGTGGTTGTGGTAATAGGGTATTCAGATGAGAAAGGGAAAATCGAAGAGGAATGGGTCACTATATTAAATGAGGAATTGATTCCAGTGATAAGGAAGAATGGTATCTTGGAATGATCATCAAATGAGGCCACAAGGCCGGGGTAAAATTACATGAGCAATAAACACAGTTGGATGAGTACCATAGACAATGGGATCTGCAGATGCTGGACAATCTGAGATAACAAGGTGTGGAGCTGGATGAACACAGCAGGCCAAGCAGCGCCTTAGGAGCAGGAAAACTGATGTTTTGGGCCTAGACCCTTCAGCCCAAAACGTCAGCTTTTGTGTTCCTCAGATGCTGGATGAGTACCATAGGCTTCGGAACAGGGAGAGATGGAGGATTGAATATGGTGTCAAATTTCAGCACAGTGAGCATAATGTCAGTATCAATAGATTTTTGTTACCCAAATATTAACTGCGAGTTTTAGTGTGCAAGTTAGACGGGTTACAAAATCCTTTAATTCCGAGGGTCACCAGACCTGAAACGTTAACTCTGTTTTCTCCTTCACAGATGCTACCAGACCTGCTGAGCTTTTCCAGCAACTTTGTTTTTGTTCCTGATTTACAGCATCTGCAGTTCTTTTGGTTTTTAAAAATCCTTAAATTGTATCCAGAACTCTTTTAGCCAGTGCATAACTGTTGGGACCATCACTGATTTTCTTTTGATTTTCTCATTTTTAGTTTGGAATTGCTTGCAACTGACAACTGAACTTCAAACAGCAGCTTATTTTAAAACAGAATAGAACAAAATACAGATGTTAACATCTGGGGCCCAACCTGGAAAGAAAATAGGCTGATTACTGCTCTAAGGACACTGTTGATTTGACACTAAGATGATGGTACTTTCTGGTGCTTTGTGGTCTGCATTAATGATTTACTCTGACATGCGGGGAGTATAGAACATAGAACAATACAGCGCCGAACAGGCCCTTTGGCCCTCTGTTGTGCCGACCTGTGAACTAATCTAAACCCCTCCCCCTACACTATCCCATCATTATCCATATGCTTATCCAAGCTTTAGATGACATGTCCATCATGGGCCTCCTGCAGTGCCACAATGATGCCACCCGAAGGTTGCAGGAACAGCAACTCATATTCCGCTTGGGAACCCTGCAGCCCAATGGTATCAATGTGGACTTCACCAGTTTCAAAATCTCCCCTTCCCCCACCGCATCCCAAAACCAGCCCAGTTCGTTCCCTCCCCCCACTGCACCACACAACCAGCCCAGCTCTTCCACTCCACCCACTGCATCCCAAAACCAGTCCAACCTGTCTCTGCCTCCCTAACCTGTTCTTCCTCTCACCCATCCCTTCCTCCCACCTCAAGTCGCACCTCCATCTCCTACCTACTAACCTGATCCCACCTCCTTGACCTGTCCGTCTTCCCTGGACTGTCCTATCCCCTCCCTCCCTCCCCACCTATACTCTCCTCTCCACCTATCTTCTTTTCTCTCCATCTTCGGTCCGCCTCCCCCTCTCTCCCTATTTATTCCAGAACCCTCACCCCATCCCTCTCTCTGATGAAGGGTCTAGGCCCGAAACGTCAGCTTTTGTGCTCCTGAGATGCTGCTGGGCCTGCTGTGTTCATTCAGCCTCACATTTTATTGTCTTGGATTCTCCAGCATCTGCAGTTCCCATTATCACTGCTTATCCAAGGACTGTTTAAATGCCCCTAATGCAGCTGAGTTAACTACATTGGCAGGCAGGGTGTTCCATGCCCTTACCACTCTCTGAGTAAAGAACCTGCCTCTGACATCTGTCTTAAATCTATCACCCCTCAATTTGTAGCTATTCCCCCTTGTACAAGCTGAAGTAATCATTCTCAGAAAAAGACTCTCTCACTGTTCACCCTATCTAATCCTCTGATCATCTTGCACGTCTCTATTAAATCCCCTCTTAGCCTCCTTCTCTCCAATGAGAACAGACTCAAGTCCCTCAGCCTTTCTTCATAGGGCCTGCACTCCAGGCCAGGCAACATCCTGGTAAATCTCCTCTGCACCTTTTCCAATGCTTCCACATCCTGTAATGGGGCGACCAGAGCTGCACTTGCGTTTTGTACAGTTGCAGCATGCCATCACGGCTCCGGAACTCAATCCCTCTACTAATAAAACCTAACACACCGTAAGCCGCCTTAACAGCACTATCAACCTGGGTGGCAACTTTCAGGGATCTATGTACATGGACACCAAGATCCCTCTGCACATCCACACTACCAAGAATCTTTCCATTGACCCAGTATTCTGCCTTCCTATTATTCCTTCCAAAGTGAATCACCTCACATTTATCCGTATTAAGCTCCATTTGCCACCTTTCAGCCCAATTCTGCAGTTTATCCAAGTCTCCCTGCAACATTCTTCCACACTGTCCACCACTCCACCGACTTTAGCGTCATCTGCAAACTTACTAACCCATCCAGCTGTGCCTGCGCCCAAGTAGTTTATAAAAATGACAAACAGCAGTGGTCCCAAAACAGATCCTTGAGGCACACCACTAGTGACCTGAAACAGGCTGAATATTTTCCATCAACCACCACTCGTTGCCTTCTTACAGAAAGCCAGTTTCTAATCCAAACTGAAATTTCATGATTAAGACATTCAGAGATGACATGGAAGTTGATGGGGTGCTAAATAAGGAAATTTACCAGGATGCTGAGTGGGCTGTCAGTTTGAGCTATGATGTATTGGATTAGCTGGAGTTGTTTTCTTGGGAGTAGTGAAGTTTGAAAGGAAATCTAGCAGCTGTGTAAGATTATGAGGGGCATGGATGGGTTGGATAGGCACTTTGTCCATTAATAGAAGAGACAATATCCCAGGGGCATAGATTTATGGTGAGAGGTAGAAGGTTAAAGGAGTCTTCGTGATACTTTTACAGCAGAGAATGGTGGAGTGTGGAACTCACTGCCTGAAAAGGTGTTTGAGTCAGAAACTTGCACATCTTTGGAGCAGTAATAATGGGAACTGCAGATGCTGGAGAATCCAAGATAACAAAGTGTGAAGCTGGATGAAGACAGCAGGCCAAGCAGCATCACAGGAGCATAAAAGCTGACGTTTCGGGCCTAGACCCTTCATCTCTCTGATGAAGGGTCTAGGCCCGAAACGTCAGCTTTTGTGCTCTTGAGATGCTGCTTGGCCTGCTGTGTTCATCCAGCTTCGCACTTTGTTATCTTTTGAGCAGTATTTAGATACAGTATTCGCTTGTGTTGCCATTGCCTTCAGGATATATGGGCCACACCTATTCCCCTGTCTTATCTGAATACCACAGCGCTAGCTGTCAATCCTGCTCACCTTTCAACCAGGTCTTGATCATAGCTATATCATACTCCCTTGTACACATCTGTGCCCTCAGCTTAGCTGTCAGGCTCTTTTCATTAAAAACATTCTACTTAACCTTACCAGACTCACTTTTTTCACTACCTATGCATCCTCTTCCTTCATTTACTTGTGTTTTAACTACTAATTCTATCTTAGCTAATCATCTCCCAAACTACTTGTCAGGATCCCATCCCCCTGCCTATTTAAAGTTTAAATTTACTCCAGCTGTAATAGCAAGGGCCAAGAGGTGGAAAATGGGATTAATGTTGTCAGAGATCTTTGTTGACTGGCACAGATACTATGGGTCAAATTGCCTCCTAACGTAAATGTCTGAGTCTATTAGAAACTGCTTTGTCCAATTACAGTCCCAAATTCTAACTGTAATATATTACGCGGTCAATACAGGCCAAATGTTCCCAGGAAAGTGGTTTCTTTGGATTCAATACTGCTGTAAATTCTGGCTCGTTCCCTTGAAAAGGCTGATCACAGTCTACACATGATTGTGAGGTTTTCTGTGAGAATTTATTTTTGGAATACTTGAGCCAATTTTGTGCGCAAATAGCATATGTTTTGTTAACCAGTTATAGGGAACAGAAAACAAGATGTGGGGGAGGATTATCAGACCAGCAACTATTTGTTGAATAGAACAAACCTGATTGACTCATTTCTGTTCCTATTTCTTTTGGTCATTTGGGCTAAGATTCGTCTACTGATAAATTGAATGTTTCCAATGAGTGTTGTGGTGACAACAGCTTTGAAACCTGTGTTGTTGGGAGAAACCCATAAATATAACACTGATTTTTAAAGGTCAAAATGTACCATTTTAAACTCTGTAAACCTAACTGCCAAAGTCCAGACCGCTAACACGGTTTGGGGAGTAAAGTTTATTTGGAAGTTGAAGGAAAAAGCATATCATTTACACAAAAACAGCAATCAGGTGGGAAATTTGGTCTGGAATATTTACAATGGGTTTTCCCTATGTAATCTCAGCACTGCAACTCCATCATTGATGAAAAGTCTTTGGAATTTTATTTCACCATTGTCAGAACAGCTCTCCTCTCTGAGAGAGCCTCACAGTGAGGTTCTCACACCTTGACAGAGGAACAAAGAGAAAGTGAGTGCTTCGGTAAAGGAGCTGATGAGGGCCATAGGCTACTTGCAATTCTCACCCTAAATACAGATTTTAGTGTCTGGTTCCAAAGAAAAATGAGAGATAAATAGCTTCACAAAGATATCAAAGACAACTAAGAAAGTAACCACATTCTCTGACAATGTATGGAATGCTATGGGAGATATACCAGTAAAGAAATAGTAAAATAATATTGAATGGGATTAATCTGCGTCTTGTTGTAAAAATTATAGTTTGATTTCAATAGCAAAGGTCTTGTTGCAGGTGTAAGCTGCTTTTCCTCTTTAGAGGGGATCAGTTTGGACAGATATAGAAGGAAAATATGCTAATTAAATATGTACATTTTAAATTGTGTTTACTTCACAAGGGAAGGAAAATTCTAATAGGTTTAAAATGTCATGTTGTTTACCTGACTTGTTTTATCCAAAATGTCAATGACGCAATGTTTGAGATAAACATCAATACAATGAGAATTTTACGCTGAGGTTAAATTTGGATAAATTAGTTTTAGCAATTTTTATTAATAGCTTCAATTCAAAGTGCAAAACATTTATAAATCTACAAAATCTAATGAAAGTACAAAAGCAAAGCAGCAGATACATAAAAATGTTGCCAACCCCAGGCTCAGGAACGAAGATAAGATAGAAGATTTTTTCTTTTAAATTTTGGAAAAATTTAAATTTGAACCATAGCTCACTGAGTAGGATTTTATTCATTAAACCATGAAATTAATATTCTCTTTTAGAGGCTGACTGGCCTGCTGTGCATTTTCTGTTTCTAATTTTACAGTCAATAGCATTGGCTGGATAGTAAGGTTTGGTTGTAATACAACTGGCGTTGTAGGAATGTTAGTGCAGAAATGAGGCCATACATGGTAATTTACCTCTGTATTATAGACCTTTTGCTGGAATAATTCATTCTGTTTGAGACACCTTTTGTTTTAGTCTACTGGTGTCATAGTGAGAACATTTTTAGCGATTTCACCTTTTTTAGGTAAAACATCATTCTTTCATTGAGAACTGTCGACATGACATTAGTTTCTACCTGCCACTTCAGATAGATGATAATAATCCTCCTGTCAATTGGGCTATCATTCATCCCCCAACCAATAACACCAATAAACAGACCACCTAATGTTTTGTACTCTGCCAAGGCCTCAGCTTTCTTCCGCCGAGTCCCCACCCGAATGTATTTTGGGCACGACATGATGTCAAACTCTTCTTCTGCCGTCTTCACTTCGGTACTCATTTCTTTGGACAAGAGTCCTCTTCCTGTTCCATAGACCCCTTCACCCAGCTCCAACACTCTCCTTCCACCTGGACCCCTCCCTCTGGCACTTTTACCTGCATTTGATCTTTTCATGGACAACTGTTGACATGACATTAGTTGCTTCAATTTCTCTGCTCCTGCCCCCCCCACCCCAACCAAATCCAATCTCTCTCCCTCCGAACTGACTGCACTCCATGCACTAGGGGGCGGCCCAGTGGTTAGCACTGCAGCCTCACAGCACCAGGGACCCACATTCAATTCCAGACTGTCTGTGTGGAGTTTGCACATTCTCCCTGTGTCTGTCTGGGTTTCCTCCAGGTGCTTCAGTTTCCTCCCACAGTCCAAAGATGTGCAGGCTAGGTGGATTGGCTATGCTAAACTGCCTGTAGTATTCAGGGATGTGTGGGCTACTGGGGGATGGGTCTGGGTGGATTATCAAGGGGCATTGCGTACTTGTTGGGCCGAAGGGCCTGTTTCCACACTTTAGGGAATCTAATCACTCAGTTCTAACCCTGACTTTTGTTATCAAGCCTGCCAATAAAGGGTGGTGCTGTAGTAGCCTGGCATACTCACCTCTACCTTGCAGAGGCCAGCACTCAGATGCCTCCTCCTACTTTCCACTAGACCATGACCCCCACCATGGCATATCAGGCCATTGTATCTACTACAATAACTAATCTCATTCCATCCAGGGACCTCCCCTCCTCTGCTCCCAACCTGACTGTTCCCCAGCCCCGCACAGCTTGCTTCTACCTCCTCCCAAAAAATCCAGAAACAGGGCTGTTCAGGCAGACCCATTGTTTCAGCCTGCTCCTGCCCCACAGAACTCATTCTCTTCCTATCTTGACTCCATCTCTCCCTGGTCCAATCCCCACCCACACATCCATGGTTCTTCTGACACCATATACCAGTTTCAAAACTTCCAGTTTGCCAGCCATCTCCTCTTTACCATGGATGTGCAATCCCTTTACACATCCATTCCCCACCAGGAGGGTCTTCGGGCTCACCGCTTCTTCCTGCAGCAAAGACCTGAAACATCCCCTCCCACCACCACCACCACCCTCCTCCCCTTGGCTAAGCTTGTCCTCACCCTCAACAACTTCTCTTTTAACTCCTTTCATTTTCTTCAGGTAAGAGGGATGGCCATGGGTACTCACATGGACCCTAGTTATGCCTGTCTCTTCATGGGGTACATGGAACATTCCTTGTTCCAGTCCTATTCCGGTCCCCACCCACAACTCTTTCTCTGGTACACTGATGATATCATTGGTACTGCTTCCCTCTGTCGTCTGGAATTAGAAAACTTCTTCAATTTTGCCTCGAATTTCAACCCTGCCCTCACTTTCACCTGGTCTATTTCTGACTCCTCCCTTCCCTTCCTCAACATTTCTGCTTCCATTTCTGGGGATAGACTGGCCACAAATATCCATTACAAACCCATTGACTCCCAAAGCTATGTTGACAATACATCCTCACACCCCAGTTCCTGTAAAGACTCCATCCCATTCTCTCAGTTCCTCCGTCTCCATCACACATGTTCAGATGAGGCCAACTTCGACAAGGGAGCCTCCGAAATGTCCACCTTCTTCCTCAACGGAGGTTTCTCCAGCTCTGTTATCGACAGGGCCGTCAACCAGGTCCGACCCATCTCCTGCACTTCTGCCCTCCCCCACTTCTCTCCCGCAACAGCGATAGGGTTCTCCTTATCCTTACCTACCATCCCACCACCATCCACATCCAGAAGATCATCAGACACCACTTCTGCCACCTAGAGAGAGATGCCACCACCAGACACATATTCCCCTCCCTTGTACACTTTCCACAGGGACCATTCCCTGCGGGACAGCCTGGTCCACACTTCCTTCACCCCCAACAATCCCCCATAGCCCCATACACCTTCCCCTGTAACTGGCACAGGTGCAACACCTGCCCACTTACCTCCTCCATCCCCAGCATTCAAGGGCCCACACATACCTTTAGGTGAAGCAACACTTCACTGCACTTCCCAGAATGCAGTGTACTGCATTCGCTGCTCACAATGTGGTCTCTTCTACACTGGGGAAAAAAGTGTAGACTGGGTGACTGCTTCACAGACATCTCACGAAAAAGATCCTGAACTACCTGTTACCTGGCCAACATCTGTCTCTGGCTTGCTGCTGTGTTCCAGCAAAGGTCACCACAAGCTGAAGGAACAACACATTTTCCGCTTGGGGATCCTACAGCCCTCCAGACTCAATACGGAGGTCAATTTTTAGGGCCTGAACTCTCCCATGTCCCAGCCCTCCCACCCCACACACCAGGCCTTGTTACCACGTACATAACACGCATCCTGCCATTATACTAGCTGTTGTTAGTCACTAACAGTGCCCATTAACAACTACTCACCCTCCCAGTCTGATAGTTAGCAACTCCTTTGTCCAACAGTCTCTCTCTCTCTTTGGGCTCTATCCTATTGTTTACTCCCTACCCCACCCAGCTCCCTATTTTCTGCGTATAAACTGACGTTTTCCCAGCCACCATCAGTTCTGAGGAAGGGTCACCAGATCTGAAATGTTAACTGTTTTCTCCTTTACAGACGCTGCCAGACCTGCAACTTTGTTTTTGAACAGAACTCCTATAGCTGGTATTTTATCTTTTGATGTGGAATCATTCTGTGTTCAAATCAGTTTACTCGTTTGCTTGCATAAGTGCGACTAAACTTCAAAATGTGGGTGTGGAGGTGCTTTTGGGGGCTCTTGAGGAAAGAAAAGTTGCTACAGAAATGCAAAATGATTTCATTCTTCTCAAATACTTTTCAAATGTAGTGCAATAGCCACTTGTGGTTAATGCCTTAATAAATGCATCTTTTACCTGTTCTTTTAGGCCTGGTAGTGCTGATCTTCACGTTAATGATTATAGGAGCAATCATGAGTGCTTATGAACAGCTTTTATTTTAAGGTTTTCAAGTACAGTGGCATCACCTGGCAGCACAGTTCAGAATACTTCTGCATGGTAAAACAATGGACGATAACGTAGTGAAAGCTACAGTCAGAATGGACCTATTCAAAGTCTTCATCGTACAGGAGACCTAGATCTACAGCAGTCATGACAAGCTAATGTCAGTGGTGTTCAGTCAATTTCAATGACTTTCTAAAACAAACATGCTAAGGTGAAGATTTAAACAACTTTGTTTTATTATTCAAATTAACTCTAACAACGAAAAGGCTGATCTGCAATGTCGTCATGTTTACTCTCAGCAGAACATGTTCCGTGGTTGACAACAGTTCCCTTCATTACAGTTGACATTAACAACTGCACTTAAAAAATTAAGACTGGCACTTATAACATCACGTGTTACTGCTCGACTGCAGTGATACAAGTGACACTACAAACAGTTCTAAGGCTTAAATACCAGCTTTTCATTTTAAAGTGAATACTTTGTTCGTTTCTTTCATGCTAAACATTATGACAGTATTATTAACAGGAAGGCCTTCCGCCACAGGTTTAAATTTCATTCCTGATTCTGAGCAATTCAATTTGCAATTTCCCTTTTCCTCCCATTCCAGTCTTGTCACCCTGTGACAATGGTTGGGAAATGAATACTTGGAGCAACTGCAGCCCAAACCATTGTTTGCATTCCTCGAACCAACAGTCAGCAAACCAGACTTGTACACAATGTGACTGGGGTGGTGATCTGAATGAACGGAACTTAATGACAATTGGTTTTAAACTGCATTGCGCTTACCCCTTGTCCATTAATGCATTACTGACACATATTTTAGTCTAAAATAGGTTTCATTTCTTACCTATGGCAACCAATGTTTCAGCTGGGATTTCTGACCTATTTCTGTTGGTTTAGCTTAAAACATTTACAGAGGAAGAATGAAAAATAACTTAAAAAATATCTTACATGCTGCACGCTTTACCACTAGTCTGCCCTTGTTTTCAAAAGGGCTTTCCTATTGGTTGTCTCTATTGAAACCTGACTAAATAACACAAAATGCTGGCAGCCTGCAGGGGTAACAGTGGTACCTCATCTAGTGGGCACACAAGCCAGTATATGTTAGTGTTACTAGACATGGACAAAAAAGCACTGGGATATATATATTTTTATATATTCATACAGAGCTCTGCTGATATATTTCTTAAAAAAAAATTTAGGAACATCAGGACGTGCAGTTTGTCTACGCACAATAGGTTACAAATTCCTTACCAGTCTCAAAAGCAATAGAAACAAAAGCCTGTTAAAAATTACCATTCATACCACACTTAACATCCACTCAATCGTCTCAGGAGCTTTCATTTCCTCTCACTGCTTATTCCGGCTTAACATCATAACTCAAAGAAATCAGGCACAGTGGCCACAGCCAATTACAGTTGGCATATTTTAGTGTAAGTGGCTGGACTCCCACACCATATATTAACTGTGAATGACAATGTAATCAGAGGAAAACTAAAGGGGTGGGGGGGGGGAAGCAGAGAAAAAAAAATGAAATGACCAAAATTTCTTATTTGGATGATGTGTGTCCCAAAAGCAAACCTTGCATCTCCTCGGTGCTCTCATATTATACACATTCACCTTCTTACAGGCATACACCATACCCAGACAAGCAAGATTTACATCAGAGTGAGTTTATGTATGGGCCAATTCTGGCAGGTGCTTAGAATGTCTTCCTATGGATTGCTCTGGCCCCATCTTCCTCGTACTCTTTCTTGGACACCCACATTTTCTTAAATGTGTCAAGTGATGCCAGAATAGAACCTCTGCAAAAATAAGCAGATAATCAAAGAGCAGAAGACAACAAACATAAGCTTCCCTACTCTGAATAAAATATTTACACTCTCAAATAAGAGCAGGATTTCTTTGCTCATTTTTGATAATCTGTTCAAAAATCTAGTACTTGTGTCTCTCCCAAAAAAACCTCTTTCTTGATTCCTTTGTGTTTCAAATTATCACTCCATCTCTAACGTCCCTTTTTTCTTCCAACTCTGGATATATGGTTGTTTCCAAGATCTGTGCCCATTTCCCATGCTGGTTACAACTTCATGTCTGAATCTCTTCTTTCAGGCTCCTGTCCCTAGAATCACACGGAATTGACAATTATCAAAGCCACGTCACACCACTGTGCCCGTGACCTGGAGAAACTAGCCCACCTTTTAATCTGTCGGCAGCCTCTAAACAGTTACCAAAGCCTGAACACTTGTCTGGTGGAGTGAGGCACCATTCCCTTGCTTCCATTTGTAGCTACGCAGTTCTGGTTACAGGATCACCTGCTATCGTTTCTCTTCCCCACTCCTGTACTGTTACTTCTGGCCAACCCCAAAGGATCTATCTTTGTCTCCCTCCTAGTTCACATCCAGACAACACTTCAGAGATATCAATAAAAGACATCCTATCAGCTCTCAGATGTACGCTGATGACAACCAGTCAACCTCATCACCTGGCCTCTTGACCCGTCCACCCTTTCTAATCTGTCTTGCTTTTATATCTGGCATCCAGTACTGAACGAGCAGCAACTTCTTCCAATTAATGTTGGGAAGATTTAATCACCATTTTCAGTCCCTGTCACAAACTCTATTCCCTCACCATGGACTCCATCCTCCTTCCAGGTAGTCCGAGGCTGAATCAGACCTTTAGATCTTAAATTCCATTTGGCCCTGACATGAGCTTTGGGGTACATTTACCTTCCAGTACAAAGGCCATTTAGTTCCACCTCCTTAATAACAGCATGCTTAGTTTCCAGCTTACTTCATCTCCTGCTGAAAGCATTAACTGTGCCTTGGTGACCTCTAGATATGACTGTGCCAACGTTCTTGTTAGTCTCCAATCTTCCACCCTCCACAAACTTAATATCATCCAAAGTTCTGCTTCCCACATCCTAACTTTAGACCCTTATCTCGTTCACTCACAACTCCAATGTACACTGGCTTCTAGTCTAGCAATATATCAATTTTAAAATTCCCATTTGTGTTTTGAAATCCCCTCAGAAGCCCATTCACCCTATTTTTGTAAGGTCCTTCACAGATCTCTTATCTCTCACACATCTGAAATAAACATCTCCACCAGCACTAGGCTTGCCTTCAGCTACCTTGCTGCTGGCATTCCCCCATCTCCCACAAACCTCTCCATCCTGCAAACCACACTTTCTAAAACCTGCACCCACCTATCAAATTATGCTCCATGACACTCCTGTAAAACAACAGGGAATGTTTTACCCTGATAAAGGCAGTGGCAAATTGTTCCTATTGAGACCTAATAATGGTGTTGAGTGGACTATTCTGACCTCATTAGACTAATAACCTCTTGGCCATGAACAGAAATTGCTGCAGAAACTCCACAGGTCTGATCAGAAATACAATCAGACCATATGTTGCTGAGTCATTTTTAAAAGCATTGTACCTCACGCTACCCACTTACCCTATCCATGTGGAGTATAACCTCTCTTGTGGGGCAGAAATCTGTAATGAAATTGATACAGAAAAGGATAAAGTACTACTTAATCTCAAACATTTACACATCAGCAAGATCGAATCTTCCAGCAAAGAACATTTCAGCATCAAACTACTATAAGTCTTAACAGCTCTAAGATACATCACCTTTGTTTTGAATTACGTTCTGGAAATCTTCCTAAAATGCAATCTTTAATATAGGAAATGTGCTGCAGCACTTCTGATTTCAGAATCCTGTGTACATGATACCTTTACCATACAGTGGAAATTAAATATTTAGAACTTTAATTTTAAAGGAAAATATCTAACTTTTTGACATACACAACTATGATTGCTCGTTATTTGTACTGAATCCAAATTAAGATGATCCCCATACACAGTCAAGTCTGTGACCATATGTTTGTATATCTATACTGCTCATATCATGGAATTGATAAACAAAGAATGCAAGGTCAAATTCCACCTGAATTATCTTTGGAAAAAGCATCATACTGAACTTGAAACAAACTCTGTTTCTCTCCCCACAGATTCTGTCAGACATATTGAGTCTGTCCAACATTTTCTGCATTTGCTTCAAATTCCACCTTGGCAGTTATACATATTTGCCAAGATTGAATCAAATCAAAATGGCAGAACAAACTTGAGAAGCTGTATTGAATAATCCTCTTCCCAACTTCAGAAAGATATTTTAAAAATTTAGATGCGAGAACATACAGGTATGGAGGTAGATGATGCTTGATATCATGGACAGCACTAGTCAGAGACACAAGGGTCAAGTGCGCTACACTAATAATTCTGTGATTCTATGTGGAAAATGATGTGCACTAAATATGATATCTAAAGAGCATGGTTTTGCAGCCTGTGAAAGATAAACAGAAGATACTCTATTGTTCTGGATGTGCCTATCATTCACACTGGGCATCTGTAAAGTCTGTTCACATACTACATCATCAACTGTCTCATGCTTACACAAAATGAGCTGTGAACCAGTTGAGGAAAAGGGAAATGCCAAATATGGGGTGTTGGAACACATAACAATACCTTTATTTTTATATCTTTTGGTGCCAGTTTCTTGACTTCACTCAGAAGTCTATCACCAAATCCTGTGGTTAAAAGAAACAGTAAATTAAAAGCAGTTGGTGATGAGACAATGATAAGCAAAACATTATATCATGTGCATCAGTCCTCAACTTTTCCAAGCAGATGTTCAGTGCTAAATTCAAAATCCATTCTGGAACCTGAATGTTCCAGACTGTGAAATTTCAAATAGATTGAGACATGCTTCAGATCTTGGCTAGAAACTTCAACCCATCTTTAATCCACTAAACCTGTCGAAAAGATCCAAACATCTGAAGAATAAATTGATCACTTCATTCATTAGTGAATTTTTGCAACTGGAAACCTGCTATACTATTTAAAATTTTCCACCAATCCTTAGCTATTACTTTTAAACAACTGCAAAGGAGTTGTTTCACCTGTTTCCATACAGATTGATGTTTGTTGTAGAATAGCTTCCAATATTCCACGGCCATCAGTTCAGGCTGTACTACCTGGTCCCTGAAGTCAAAAGATCAGTATTGCCTTTCACATCCTGAATCCTGCTTATCTTTGGGAAGATATTAGTTGTTATAACAACTAACTATTAAAAGGAAAGAAATTATACTTAAATGGAATCTTTCACAAACTCAGGGTTATCAAAGCATTTTACAGCTCAATATATATTTTGAAGTATAGTCTCTGTTGTAACGTTGGAGACATGGCAGCCATAAAGCTCACACAAACAGCAATAATGACTAGATAGTTGGTTTTATTAATGTCGGTTGAAGGATAAGAGTTGGCTCCAATATCAGGGACAACTCTTTGGCTTTTCTTTGAAATACTGCTGTGGGATCTTGTGCATTCACCTGTCAAAACAGTTATGGCCTTTGTTTTAACATTGTTTCTGAAAGATGGCACCTCCAACAGTGCTGTACTCCTTCAATACTGCACAGAAATTTAAACCTGGATCATACGCTACTGTCTCTGGAGTTGGTCTCGATCACAGAGTCTTCTGATTCAGAGGTGGGACTGCTACTGAGGGATGGCTAACACTGGGTATTACACATAGGTTCCTCATCAGAATCTTAAAACAAGAAAGGAAGTCAGTATATAGTTATAGGAAAACAGTTTACACATTATATTTTGTATTTTTTTTTCAAGTCTTGTCAACTTAAAAACAAAACTCATAAGAAAAACTGAAGGGAACATTTCAAGAGAGCTTCTCTGATGGCACTGGACAGTTGCTTGATTTGCTCCTCATTCCAGTGAAACTTCAATATATCACTAGTTTCCACTTCCCCCTAAATTGAGGATAGGGATATTCTTTATTATAGAAATAGCTTTGGAACTACCCAAGGACAGTGCCATACCTTCACAATCTGTCTGAGGCACCCAAGAGAAAAAAAGTAACAAATCCAGAACTCAATTTCCGTGAGAATGAAGCAATGTGTTGTAATTACCGGTGTGAGAATCTCCCTGACTCACCAAGAAAGTTAAACAAACTTAATTATTTTGTATCAAACATTGAGCATAATATCCAATTTCCACCTTCTGATATCCCATCATGTGACAGGTTTGAATAACCTATCAAGCATTTTTTTGCTTACAGCTTCAGAAGACAAAACAATCTTATATAAAAATTGACATCCCTTTCCAATTTCCACCAGGGGGCAATATAATGCTGAGGCAGAGCCATTTCTCAGTAATGGATTGTAAAACCCCTGCATTGTTGTACAGAAAACTAAATTGTTGCATTAATCCACGGTTCTAGTGGCACACAGTGAAGGAATAAGATATCACAACAACAATTTTAGAGGACCTAACAGATTTGTGTAACAGAGCCACATTTGTCTGATTTTAGACAAGCAGTTAGCTCTTATAGCACTTTTTTGTCTGCTACTTTACTAAATGTATCGAAGTCAGATGATGTTTATCTGCATGCTGAAAAGAGAGGAATAAATACTTGAAATCAAAAATGCTCCCTCTATTATCATCTAAAAGGGCTTGGTATAAACTGAAAAAGCTACCTCAGAATCAATAAACCTTCCTCCAGCTCTCAGAGATAGCATTTCTATGTTTCACTGTCTTGTTAGAAGCACTTCTAATCTAAATAGAACAATTTCCTTCTTCCAGCTCTCTAATAAAAATAAACCTGCCTTTCCTTCAAACAGTCTTACGTTTATTTATTTTTAACTGGGGAGGGACTCTTGGGACTTCAGAAAGGGAGGAAGGAGAGGCAGTGGGCAAAAGGTCACTGGGTCCCAACAAGATGTTCTGTCCATAATTTTACCAGAGCAACTGACTAAACGTGATGGAAGGGATAAAAATAGTTAATGATTCACATCAAGTGGTGTTGAAATGCCCATCAGCCATGATTTAAATGGCAGAGTGGACTTGATGGGCCGAATGGCCTTACTTCCACTCCTGTATCTTATGGTCTTATCAGACTTTCACAGCAAACAGTTTCCAACAGTTAAAGCCCATAGGTGACAGACATTTAAGAATTCAAGACGTTCCTAAATTGTGGTATGTTTACTTTCTACTCTGTTAACATCTTTTATCATTATCATATAGCAAGTTTTTGTCAGCATGGTTTCTGTAAAGATATCAGAGATGGGGTTACCTAATGATGAGGTCACACCCAAATGACAAAATCTGCAAAGGCAAATGGGGGAGATTATGTTTAATAATTGCTGCATCCTTATCCTTAATTTCTAGAAGTTATTGTACTAAAGCAACATTTAACTACACCTGAGCATTTTGAAGTGATATGGAGATAAACTATGGAGACTGACTAGAGAAACATCTACTCTAAAACTGAGAAAGAAAATGCAGAAAGAGAGGTTTCACTAGACAGACAAAATATTAAATGGTATCAGTAGATAGATAAAACTCTCCTTTTCTGTAAAATACTGGCCAATGCAAAGTAACAGTCCAACACTTCTCCCTTAATATTGATGCTTTTCTCAGTGAAATGACAAATACAATTTCTTAGAATGTTTTTAAGAATAACGAGAAATAGCAAAGGGAATTTCTGATGATCCCTCAAACATCCAGAGAATCATTACTAATTCTGTCACTCTAATTTCTACATCCTACATCAGCCACTCCTGCATCTATATGACTAAGTTGTCAATTTGGTTTTGACTGACCAATGGATTATGTTCACTGGGAATTAAATGATATTTACCCAAAACCATTAGAACTTTGAACTGTAAATAAAAAGCAGCCCATTGGTCTTGCACAGATCCCAAATAGACCTCAAAAAGGTAGAAAAACAATGTATCATTCATAGTAGGCCATTCAGCCCATTAAATCAGTTTTTATTCTTTGAGGTAATGCCAATTGGTAGCTTACCTCCATAAAGCTACCTTTGGCCCATACCTCTTAATACCTTTGCTTAACAAAAATTATATCTTTCTCAGATATAAAGTTAACAACTGATCCAGCATCCACGGCAAATGTGGGAGAGTTCCAAACCTCTCCCACCCTTTGTGTGTGGAAGTCATTCCCATCATCTCTCCTGTACGGTCGTACCCCAATTCTCAGTCCATGCCTCCTAGTTCTAGAATCCCCGACCAGTGGAAATAGTTTATCTTTATCTACCGGTGTCTTTACCTTAATATTTTGAAGGCTTTGATACAATCACCCCTTAAACCTTATCAATTCAACTATGCACAAAACCCCTGTGGCCTGAAAATGAAGGTAAGAGACAGTTCAAAATTATTACATTTTATAGGACATCAGGGAGTCACTTTTTCCTGTACATCTTTAAGAAATCTGTAAGGTTTCAATTATTTTTCTGCTTGGTACAGAAATACATGGCTAAAGGCGGAGCTGCTCAGTGTCTGCTGACACCCCATGGTTGATTCTAAATTCCTCCCAGGGTCTTCAGGCTTAACACTTTCTGCCGACCTCAAACCACCTCCTTTACATGAATACAATCTCTAACATTTTATTAGCCACAACTGATTCACCTTAATTATTGGATTTTTGTGTCTTAGTGGAATGTATATCTATTGCAGACCATGTTCAAATCTTTTAGTGTATTTTTTCAATCTAGCATAGTCAATTTGCCCTGTATTTTTAGAGCTTCCTTTGTTCAGGTTTAAGACCCTAGTTTCAGAATGAGCTAAATAACTTTCAAAATTAACGTAACATTCTACCATATTATGGTCACACTTTCCTAAAAGTTTCCTTACAATAAGGTTATTAATTAGCTCCATCTCGTTACAGAATAATTAATTATAGCCAGATCTCTAGTAGGTTTCTCAACATATTGCTCCAAAAGCCCATCTTGTGCAGCCTCCAAGAATTCATTCAAACTACTGATTAGATTTATCCAGATCATATGTAAATTGAGGTCAGCCATTATTGCTGCATTACTCATTTTACATGCACCTCTAATTTACAGTCAAAGCCACCACCACTGCTTGGTAACCTACAACAAATCATTCTGACCGATGTGTTAATCCATAAAACAAATGGATTTACAGAGCTGTCCAAATACAAGATAAATGCAAAGAGTTTTCTTCCTTTAACATTGTCAGCAGGATTTTCAGGCTTATATAAAGTCTAAATCTATTTAATTCTAAATAATGAATGTGCTTGATACACTGCACTTTTGAATAATGCAGCACGCATCTGCATCACTTCAACACTACCACTGTAATTAAATATTGTTAATTTGTCATCTGGAATGGAACAACTAAAATCAGCAGTCATGCACCTGCAGTTAATATAGAGGGTATTGAAGGAAGCCTTTAAAAAAAAAATGCAAGCTTTCCACAAATTCAGGGGTTTTATGGAGCAGTAACAGTGTCTCTGCTTCTCAGCAGATGGCCTTTGCTCAAGGTGAGTCATAGAATGTCCAAACAGGTTGAAAAGAAGTTTTTTTTGGAATTTGTCTGTGATATCCAACAAAAATAAGTTTAAAAAGAACTTTTAAAAACGAGAGAGTTATCATCTTCCACCAACAACACTCCAAACACTTGTGGATACATATATTTAGATCCTTATTTCATGAGCACTATTGAATTGTGTTTCCTCTCAATTAGTGCTGAGGACAGTGGGCAGCATAACTGAGGGTTTTTATTGGGCACTGTTGTTTTTTTGTCATTCTGAAGAAACTAGAAGGGATTACCAAATGTAAGGAGCTTTGAATAAAGTTATCGGAGCTAATTTTTTTCCCCACACTAGCTACCTCTCAACACTCAGGTTTTATTAGGTGAGCCCTGCAATTCTTTGGTGGTGATGTGCTTCTGACCTAACTCATGCTGTTGTGGGACATACTTGCATTTTCATCAGCAATAAACACCAACACCACCAGCACAGTACAACTAGCTGGATCATGAGCAGCTAGGAGCAGATGCAAAGAACAAGCCTGCTGGGCATTATAACTGGCAGCCAGTCATTTTGTTGAGTCTTTATGAACTGTTCCCTGTTAACTGGGATTCTGCCCACAGTTATATAGAGCCCAAGATTTTTCTAGAACTCAGCAATAAAACAGCATAGTCACCACTAACAACTCTAAGGCTTTCATACATGCAATTCTAACTAAGTGTGAGGATTTGCCCTTTTACAAAACAGGTAATATGTAAAGGACAGTGTATTTTTACATTTTCTGCATCTTTAAAAACAATAAACTTTGGTTTTAAAAATAGGATTTACCAGGAAGGCTGCATTATTTCATAACAGAGGCCCACTGTGAACACTATTTTTGTGGCAATGGATTCCTACAATGTGCAGACAACCACGAAATGAGAAGTTGTTTACAAGTTGAGCGGATTAGTTCTCAGCTAATTCAGCAGATTGGTCTGGAAACAAGTTAGAGACACAGACACAGGAAGAGAGAAAGGCACAAAAGGTGTGTACAGCTATTCCCCCCCCAGCAGAACTTGTCTGCTCACTGCAGTTTAAAAAAAAACTCAATTTAACCTTGAAGAAAACCAACTATCTTTTGTGCAGTAGTTGCTGTGAGCTGTGACTTTTGAATTGAAAGATCTGAGACAAATCCCAAGTGAATCAGTTGCTCTGTAACTCTTGCAAATCAATACAAGCCTCCAGAGAAAGAAAATTGAATGCCAAGGGCCTGGACAGTGAAAGTAAGATCACCCCAACATCAGAATCATGAAGCAAAAACCACCGAAATAACTATAAAGGTTTCTTTGTCCACTTCTGCTGATACCACATTTTCCTGACTTATTTGTGTGTGCGTGAATGCGTGTGCACAAGAGAAAGTTTTTGGGTTTGAGTTTTAATAGTAGTTATATGTCAATGGTTTATATCTATTTACCTGTAGCTATAGTCTGATTACTTAAAACAAATAGTAATTCTTGTTTAATACTAAAACATTATGCATGCTTTCTATCAACTCAGTCTGAATGTCAGATAAAGTGGGTTACTGTGCATACCTTAAAGAAAACATTGACCTTTGGTATGGCTTTGGGAATAGCAGGGCTCGATTTATGATGCACTACCCCAGCAGATTGTAACAATAGGCTGGGTGCATTAGGTGGTAACTTACTTTCTATATCCCACACCAGTCAGGCTTTTTAAGAGCTGACCAGCAAATTTGTTGACCTATCATAGGCTTGGCAGAGATGTCTTGGTTCACCATAAGCTGTGGGCCTCCACAACATCTAGATCCTAGTTCCCCACAGTAGACTACTGCAGAAAATAGAGGCATGGGATTGAAGGAGATTTAGTGGTTTGGATCAGAAATTGGCTAGCTGTCTAAGAAGACACAGGGTGGTGGTTGTTGGGAAATGTTCATCCTGGAGTTCAGTTCCTGGTTGTCATTTTTATAAATGACCTGGATGAGGGCATAGAAGGATGGGTTAGTAAATTTGCAGATGACACTAAAGTCAGTGGAGTTGTGGATAGTGACGAAGGATGTTGCAGGTTACAGAGGGACATAGATAAGCTGCAGAGCTGGACTGAGAGGTGGCAAATGGAGTTTAATGCTGACAAGTGTGAGGTGATTCACTCTGGAAGTAGTAACAGGAATAGTGTACTGGGCTAATGGTAAGATTCTTGGTAGTGTGAATAAGCAGAGAGATCTCGTTGTCCATGTGCATAGATCCCTGAAAGTTGCCACCCAGGTTGATAGGATTGTTGATAGTGTGTTAGGTTTCATTGATAGCGGGATTGCGTTTTGGAGCCATGAGGTCATGTTGCAGCCGTACAAAACTCTGATGGGGCCGCATTTGGAGTATTGCGTACAGTTCTGGTTGCCGCATTATAGGAAGGATGTGGAAGCATTGGAAACGGTGTAGAGGAGATTTATCAGGATGTTGCCTGGTGTGGAGGGAAGGGCTTGTGAGGAAAGACTGAGGGCTTCAGGCTGTTTTCGTTAGGGAGAAGGTTAAGAGATGACTTAATAGAGACATACAAGATGATCAGAGGATTAGATAGGGTTGACAGTGACAGCCTTTTCCTTGGATGGTGATGGCTAGCACAAGAGAACATAGCTTTAAATTGACGGGTGATAGATATAGGACCGAAGTCGAGATAGGTTCTTTACTCAGAAGGTAGTAAGTGTGTGGAATGCCCTGCCTGCAACAGTAGTAGACTTGCCAACTTTAAGGGCATTTAAATGGTCATTGGATGAACATATAGATGATAATGGAATAGTGTGGGTTAGATGGGCTTCAGGTTGGTTTCATAGGTCAGTGCAACATTGAGGACCAAAGGGCCGGTACTGTGCTGTAATGTTCTATGAAGATCAATGGCCTATATTTCAACAGATCCAATGACAAGAAAATATCTTTCCATTCACTTCTCACAGCATGGGGATCATGGGGAAAAGGGTATTGAGGATCAGAGGCAAGGTAGAGGCCACCTTCCTGCCCCAATCTTGAGCAAATGCCTTCAATAACTATAGCTGGATGAATAAATGACTTGTAGCCTGCAAATGGTGTGGAGATGCTGCAGCATTTTAACACAGGGAGATAAATCAGTATAGATCGCCTTACACAAGACAAGGTTAACAATATATAAGTATGACCATCCTAACTGGTTAACAAAATAAAGGAGTACCTTTGAATAAAGTCGATCCTCCTGATAGCACAATGTTCGAGAAAAGCGTTCGCCTCAGATCCATGTCAGATTTCTGGATTGCAAAGACTAGGACTTCATGGATTCCTTCGCACTCTTCACCAATCAAGTCAGGTCGAAAGAGCAGTTCTGGAGCACGGAATCGTGCAGGTCCAATCTGCAGTGGGTGAGAAATTGACTGTGAATGTTATGATTTTCACAAGACACCAAACTGCAAAGGAATAAACCAGATTAAACATTTGTCCAGGCATCTATTCTGGCTAGAATCTTGTTATCGATGTCACTATTTAATATATCTGAAACACAAGTTCACTCTAAAACTGACTGCACTTGTATAAACATATCTGTTGTTCAACTCGAGGAGGTTTTAAAGCAGAAATGTGCTAAGCACAGCCAGCAGACAACCTGGCCACAGACTCTGTACAACTCAGTTTTGTTTGTGCCTACATTTTTTAATTGTCTGCCTGTCTAATTTGTATTTTCTGGGCCTGGGAATTTAGAACTCAGAATCATTAGCAACAATAACTTAAGACAGTTGCAAAATAATGGGAACATGAATTTAAACATAATCTGAAATGCTCTTTGGCATTTAACTATGGAGCCAAAGAAGCTTGGAAACCATTGTTTTTAATGTTCTATATACACAGTGATCTGAACACGATGACAGCCATGTGTATATGTGTGAAATGACTGACTTAGTGATGCTCAAGGGTGAGAAAAGACAATCAGTTGTCAATTGTGCTGTGGTTTGAAATGATATTTTGAATAAAGAAAATAAACTTATTAGAGAATGCACTAAACTAATCAAGTGTTTTTTAGGTCAATTATTAAATTATTTGTTTATATCAATTTTAAAAACTTAAGTTAATGAAATTCAGCATATCCACAATCACTCTTATCAACTTTTACAGATGCACTGTAGAAAGTATTCTATCTGGATGCAAAACAATGTGGAGTGGCAACCGCTCTTCCCAAGACCATGACAAACTACAGACAGACAGTCATGAACATAGCCCAGTCCATCATGCAAACCAGCCTCCCATCCACTGACTCCATCCATACGGCTCACTGGGAAAGCAACCAACATAATCAAAGACGCAACCCACCTTGGTTATACGCTCTTCAATTGGGTGGAAGATATAAGAGTTTGAAAATATGTACAACCAAATTCAAGAACCGCTTCTTCTCTGCCGTTATCAAACTTTGGAATGGACCTCTCAAGTGTTAATGTTGATCTCCCTCGCTCTGTACCTTCAACATTGTATTCTACATTTTGTCCTGCTATGTTGATGCAGTTCATATGGTACAATCTGCCTGTATTGCTCGCAAAACCACGTGACAGTAATAAATAAAGAATCAATGAAAAGGAAAAAAGAATCTTTTTGTCCATTTGCTATGATTTAACCTGAGCAAGCAGCATTAGTAATCATGCACAAACTGAGATTGCTCCCTTACTTCAATTGTGCTTCCATCAGGCAGAATGTACTGAGCTTTCTCTGTCTCCAGAGTTTCATCTTTTTGTGGGTTTATTGACAGGTAACAGGCACGCTATAAAACAAAGACAAATTGCCAGTTGGTTTCCCCAGAAAGGCTAAATGCATATGAAAAATTAAAATAATAATTTTGAACTCTTCTTTTTTAAAAAAAGCAGACAATTATAGTGAGATTGTCTTTAACACGATAACTGAATTCAAGACTGTCTATGTAACAGTTAAGAGGTGAATTAAGAACAATCTTTTCTGGATTGGCGCTGTCAGACTACCTTTTAACCAAGAATTCACACTTTTTTCAGTCAAATCCAGCACTTACTGCTTGTCCCGCTGTAAGTAAATGGCTTGCTAGATCAATTCAGAGGGATATTAAGAACCAGCCTCAGTGCAGCGTATCTTGAGTCATATATAATTCAGATTAATCAAGAATAGTGAGCCTGGTAGGCTTTTATGACAATCCAGTAGATTTGAGATTTTCTTTTAATCCCACATTTATTTTATTTTATTAACTGAATTTAAATTCCATAGTTATCATGGTCAGGATCTGGGACATTGGAATGCATCAGCAGCGGACTGTGCTCACTCAGGTCAGGGGCAGGATCTCTATGCTTCATTTGCGGGCCTGGATCTGAAATACCACGAAGGCCCATGATTTCTGTCCGTGTTGGAAATTGGCTTTGTGTCATTGGACCATTAGTCCAGGCCTCTAGATCACTAGTCTAGTAATACAAGCAATATTATCATACCCCTTGAGATTATGGTGAGATCACCACCATAAGGTGAAGCTTTCTCAACAACCCTCATTCCAAGTAGCAGATTATGAGGATTGAGACGATGAGTAAAATGACCAGAAGCTGCAATGGAATGACTCAGAATGCAGTCTGACTAGAGCCAGTAGTGGCTTTCCATCCACTGGAGGGCAGCTAATTTATACAATTAACCCCAGGGAAGACATCCAAAGGAACATTTTGAGGGGGTGCTGGCACACTGTCAGTAGTACAGTAGCCTGGGCCACATGGGAAGGTCTCTATCTTTAAGGAGGCAGATTCCCAGGACAGAGCCACTGATGTCAGAGGTCCTATAGACAGTTTATTCTTCCAATTTCTATCACCTGCCTGTTTGGTCCTGGCAGAAAACGAAAATATTTCTGCAAGGGTACCTCAAATCTTAGTCTCCTGCACTCTCAGCAATGGCCATCTCTCTCAGCTGCAAAAGTAGCTGAACAGCCAGGCCTCTGATCACATTGGCAGTATGGTATGGCCAACCTGTGGTCCTCAACTGGGCTTCAGACCCATCAATGCCCATTTAAGCTGTTTCTGGAAAGATTACTGATCAGTCTGTTGGCTGTCCATGTAGGGTCAGGATCTGCATACAACCCTGACAGTCAGACCTACCTACCACCTTCTGAGAAAAAGCCAGACAAAACTTAGTTTTGTACATTACATTTCATAATACATGTTTAATTTTTAAAAAGTGAAGATAATCTTTGCAATGACTAAGGTAAATAAAACACACATGTGTTTTATTTAAGTTACAAACTAAGAACATATTTCCTCCAAACAAATTAGAAGTAAAACTGTATCAGTTTATTATAATAGATTCTACCTCTTTGATTGTTTTCACAATCTCAAATTCTGATGATGTGTGAAAATCATATCCTTCCTTTCGAAGGAACAATCGTAAATAGCGAGAGACATCACGTCCTGCAATGTCAATCCTCATGATGGAATGCGGCATAGCAAACCCTTCGTAGATAGGTACAGCATGTGTGACTCCGTCGCCTGAATCTAACACCACACCTGTAGTCCTACCTGTGGCATACCTTCAGAAAAGGGAGAAAAGGAAACTGTGTCAATATTTGAGTAATCAAAAGATTAGGCACCAACTTATATGGGCTGAAATAAATTTGCTCATACATATTTTAAAAATCTTTTTAGTACCTCCAATAAATGTAATCAGAGTAGAAAGTGGACCCTTCTACTTCATTCCCTCTTGGTTTAATGTTTAGAATCACTTGGAAATATGGGGCGTCATTTCATTCTCATTATGGCACAGATGGATGCCATTTAGCCCACCGAGTCCATACTGGCTCTTTGCACAGCATTCCAGTTAATCCTGTTTCCGTGCTCTACCCCTGGAGCCCTGCAAATTTATTGCCCTCAAGTGTGTGTCCAATTTCCTTTCAAAATCATTGATCATCTTCACTTCCACCATTGACATTACAGTAAGTTCGAGATCATAACCATTGTTTGTACTAACAGTCTCTTCATAAAATCATAGAGTCCCTACAGTGCGGAAGCAGGCTATTCAAGGAATCAAGTACACACTGATCCTCCGAAGAGCATCACACCCCACTACCTATGGCTAATCCACCCTGCTGGCACATCCCTGGACACTACGGGCAATTCAGCACAGCCAATCAACCTAACCTTCACAGTCTCAGACTGTGGCTTCAGAACAGGAGTAGTGGAGAAAAACTGGCAAGATTGAGACAAGTAAAATAAGGACAGAAATATAATCTCGGTGATCTAAATCAGATTGGGTTTCTCTCAATGTATTAGCTGGCATAGAAAAAACACAGGGAATCCCTGGTTACAGTTTTCAGAAGAATCAAATCAACCACCAATCATTCCTAATAAATATGGGTTTCAATCCCTCTCAGATAAGCTAAAACCTGCTTGAATTCTACAAGAATGTTTCAGACACTGTTTAGATGCTCACACCCTATTTAAAAAGACAAAAGGTAATGGGAGTCAGAAGTGTCTGTACAGGCTTTGGAAACATTTCTTTGGCTTGGTGATAGAACAGACAAATAAAGAACAGAACAAATTTCACTGCAATGATTTGTACATTTCTGAATATGAAATACTAACAGACTAAGTACTGCCTGCATTGAGATGAACAGAGCAGGGACATTGAAAGTCTCAAAGAAAACCTCAGCAGCACGTTCACGGTTTTTCCTTGGATTCAAAGGAGCTTCTGTGAGGAGTACAGGATGCTGAGAACAAGAGAAGATAAAGCACATGTCATTGCCCTTTCAATTAACAAAGCAGCTTCTCACATGCTCTATAAATGTAGCATGATTCAAACTGCCAAAACAATGTTGATGATGATTCAATTTAAAAAAATTGCAAGAACTTTCAACAAAATCCGCATAATCGAATTTTTATTTTAAAGGCATTTTCTTTCAATTGGAAGAAAACCCAACCATCAGGATAAGCTGGTTAGCAAAATACAGTTCATGTATCATAGTTTGTAAGGTAAGAAAAATCATGCTGACCATGTAGCTTTTTAAGACATTGAACAATTATACAAAGAAAACAAAGATGTGACTGATCAGGCATTATAGTTAACATAAACTGCCAAGCAGAAAATTGCATTGCAGGTGGGAGGATACTCTTCAGTGGCTATTAACAGTAGATGCTTCAGAACACATTTAACAAAACAGTGAATGATTACCACTAGTAAAATAACATTCCACCTTAGCCAATTATTAAAAGTGGAAGATTAATTGACATTCATATTCTTTTTCTTATTTATTTGTTCATGGGATGTAGGCATCAGTGGCTAGGCCAGCATTTGCCCTTGAGGGGAAAACAAAATCACATGTTGAATGTCTTATGAAACCACTGTTCTAAATCTAACGTTAAAGCAGGTTTTATTGCTGTGCAAAGACTAATCGCAGGATTTCAAATAAACAAAAATTCTTTAATGGACTTACAGCTCCTGTTGTACTATCCAACATTTGTTTTTGGACTGGAGAAAATAATATAGTGAAACTGGTATTGGGACCACACTTTTCTTGCTATATTAGTGGTGGACTAAAATTCTATTGTAATGAACTATATTGGGGTGTGTAGGGCACAACTCCAAAACATAACAGATGTCGTAAAAGTTAGAAGTATGACAACTGTAATGATTAAATTTATCAGGACATGTATAACTTGGTGGAATGGGTGGACACATGGCAGTTTATATTTAATGCAGAGAAATGTGAAGAGATACATTTTAGTAGGAAGAACCAGGTAATGCTAACAATACAATTCTGTGCATACAGATCATTGAAGGTGGCATGCAAATGAAAGAAGTAATTAATAAGGCACACATGATTCTGCACTTTCTGTATACAAAGCTAAGGAAGTTAAAACAAACTTTTACAAATCACCACATTTAGTTCAACTGGCATGCTGTGTCCACTTCTGGGCCCTATACTTCAGTGAGGATGTGAATGTTTTGGACAGGATGCAGAAAAGATGCAAGGCAATGGTTTTGAAATAATGAATAAAAGCAAAAGTATTGCAAATGCTGGAGGTCTGAAATAAAAACAAAGTGCAACAGAAACTCAGCAGGTTTGACAGTATCTGTGGAGAGAGAGAGAAACAGACTTAATGCTTCTGAAGAAGAGTATTTTTGGACTCAAAATGTTAGCTAAGTTTCTCTCTCCACAGATGCTGCCGGGCCTGCTGAGTTTCTCCAGCATTTTCTACTTTTATTTTAGATTTTCATCATCTGTGGTATTTTGCTTTTAATACAGAAACGGTTCCTGTTGATAGTAGGATCAAGAATTAGAGGAAATAGGTTTAAAGGAGAATGGCAAAAATACAAAGAAACCACACAAACATAAAATTTTAATACAGTCTGAGGTCAAAATTTGGAATGGATAGTTTCAGTGGTGGTGATAGCAGATTCACAAGAAATTGGATAATTATCTGAAAAGAATTATGGATAATTACAGAACAATGGGGATGGGTGGAGGAACGGGACTATTCAAGTTGCTCTTGCAAGGAGCCTGCACAGACAAGTTGTGGCCACTTTGTGTGTTGTAATCATCCTATAATTCTAGTTCCAGTAAATTTGCACACAAAACAAATATTTAAAAATGCATGTTGAAAACAACAAATGCTGGAGATCACAGTGAAACAGACAGCATCCACGGACAGAGCAAGCTAACGTGATTCAGAACATTAGCTTGCTCTCTCTCCATGGATGCTGTCTGACTTGCTGTGATCTCCAGCATTTGCAATTGTCAGTACAGATTCCAGCAACTGTAACAATTTGATCCTACTATGAAAATGCATACCTGTACAACTGAAAACAAGGCAATAATCCAATCTGCAGCTCCATCAGAGATGTATTTTCTATTCTATAAATTGTCAGGGTCTGGTTTTTGGCTGGAGTATTTGGGCAACGAACCAAATGGAGGACACAGAATTACAGAACTGTTATGGTGCAGAAGGAAACCTTTTAGCCTATCGTGCCTGCACTGGTTCTATAACCAAGTGTCAATCTCCTGCTTTTGTTCTTCACACCATTTCTACTCAAATAATCAGCCAATGCCCTCTTGAATGCCTCAGTTGAACCTGCCTCCACAACATTTTCAGACAGTGGAATCTATATTCTAACTTCCGACTGTGTGAAGAGGCTTTTCTCACAACATCCTTGCTTCCTTTGAACATCACTTTAAATATAGGCTCCCTCATTCTTTTTTTCAAAGAAGCAGGAACTGAGTTCTGAGACTCATAAGCAGAGTCCAAATGGTTCACATCATTGGGTGAGTGCAAGTAGTGGGAGGGAGGGTGCAGCTAAAAGGAAACTGGTGGGTGGAATGTGACTGAAAGAAAGTAAGCAAGCATGCAAGGAGCATTAGCAACAGGTTGGGTTAATAAAAAGGGAGACAACGGGGTTGAAGTTATTTTATCCTAAAAAAATTCAGAAGCTGGAGAAAGCACCAAACCCAACTGCTATCTAAACCATGTGTTCAGTGGAGGCAAGGACTTAGCTTCAGTGTGCTCAAATCTGAAAGCCCTGCCAAGAGTTATTGTTTAGGCTAATATATGAAAGCGTGGCCACTTGGGTTAGCTGCCAAAGTGCTCATGGCACCACTCCCTAGCAAGAAGTTAACTTCTTCAGGACAGAAAATGAGTAAATAAATATTTTGCTGTGCCATGCTTAACAGCACAAATATGATAAGCTGAGAAGAAAACAAATATTTGTATTTAAATTGTTATGCCACCCAACTGATGGTAATACTGAAAATCAGATCCTGAAGTGAAAACTGGCTTGAAAGGCCAGAAATTTTATTTGTTATTTGTTTACTGTGGTGGTCAGTCACTGAACATATTCACAAAAGACTGATGTACTTTTAACAAAATAACAAACTATATTAGACACAAAAGGAAAAACACACTATTTTACACCCTATAAGAACTATTTGAAAAGTCTTACTACAAATATTAGAAACAAAAATTCAATGCTCTTATTCTCAACAATAACCTTACAGACACAAACTTCAGCAAAAGATTTCCTGTCTCCATTTTGAACTTCCTTGTTTACTTGACACAGTTGCAATTGGTTTCTGGAAGCTTCTTCTTAGCGATTTCTAAACAGTTTCAGGGAATAATACAAATGGATTTTCCATACCTTCAGCATCCACAACTTTTCTGGTGTGGAGTTTTTTTTTCCTAAGCAACTGAGGAATCTTTTCCAATACCTGACTATTTCTGGGGTCTGCTAAACTAACAGTAACCTTTCCCTCTGATTGAATCTGCAAATACTTACTGACCATTAAGGCACCTTGATTCTGGGCAACAACAGTTTTATTTCTCTATTTTACCCTTGTTTCTAATGCACAGAGCTGTTCACCTCAAATTCTACTCAAAGGCTGTAAACCCTAATTGAAATGCATGGATTAACAAACTTGAGACACTTTGGACCATTCACAGAACTAAATCAAAATAAAACTAAAACAATGTACAAATAACATACACACAATGTATAAATAAATAAATTTAAAGTTATACATGATTCTGTTCACCTTAGCACACAGATTTTTGAATTAAAAACATATGACCCTCCAATGTGTAAAGCTCTAAAACACTTTGAAAATGAAAGCAAACCAGATAAAAATAAACTGCATTGAATTGGGCAATCAAACATTTTATTTTGTGCCAGAAATACTGAGAGTTAAGATCTCCTAAATAAGTTTCATTTGCATTTGCATTTGTTTGCAATTTTTACTGTCTGCATAGTGTATGCAAATACACTTTGGGTTTAATTTATTTAAAGTATATGCACCAAATCCTTGTTATCTGTGGGAGGTTGGGGCACAGACCTCCTGCAAAACTGTGGATAGCACTTCAATTGAAATTGCCTATCAACCACACCTGTCAAGACTTGTCAAATGAGGAAAGAAATGAAAATTGGTTCTGGGGCCACCCTCATGAGCACAAAGATTCATGGGTTGCAAATCCAGATATCATAAAGGAGCAAAAGGTATAAAAGTAAATATGGTGATAGTATAATCTTGTCTAGAGTCCAAACATTTTATATTGAAAGCATTCAACTCACCTCTTCAGAGAATGTCTGGAGTTGGTCTTTGGAATACACATACTGCCAAATCCGTTCCATGTCATTCCAGTCTTTTACAATTCCATGTTCCATTGGATACCTGATAGTTAACAGGCCCCTGTGCTCCTAATCATTCAAAAATACAATGGGATTTGTCATAGCAAAATGTCACTCAAATACTCTGTCATCAAAATTGAAAAAAATCTGGTTGGCAGAAAAACGTAGAAACTACACAAATATACCTAGAGGTGAGTTTGCTCACTGAGCTAGAAGGTTCATTTTCAGACATTTCATCACCTTTTTTTTTTATTTGAAAAAATATACTTTATTCATAGAATGTACAAAAAATAAAACATTTATACACCTACCCAGTCATGCAAGCCACTCCGGGTTACCTGGGGGTACGTACACCAACTAAAGGGAAAAAAAAAACAAAACAGAGAAAAAAGAAACCAAGCAAAGAAACCGCCCCGGCAGTCGTCACCCCGCACAGTCCCAGTTTGCCCCCTGACCAGTTGGGGAAGGCGCCAGCTGGGCCCAGTTACCAGATAGGATTCTTTTCCCTTTTCTGGACGAGGGGGCTCATACGGTGGTCTTTCCCCACCGCGCCTTGGCGGCGGCTGCCCCAAGCTTTAGCGCGTCCCTCAGCACGTAGCCCTGGACCTTGGAGTGCACCAGTCTGCAAACACTCGGTCGGGGTCAGTTCTTTCAGCTGGCAGACCAGCAAGTTGCGGGCAGACCAAAGAGCGTCTTTCACCGCATTGATGGTCCTCCAGGCGCAGTTGATGTTGGTCTCGGTGTGCGTCCCCGGAAACAGCCCGTAGAGCACGGAGTCCCGCGTCACGGAGCTGCTCGGGACGAACCTCGACAAATACCACTGCATCCCCCTCCAGACCTCCTGCGCATAGGCACACTCCAGTAGGAGGTGATCGACAGTCTCGTCCCCCCCACAGCCACCTCGAGGGCAGCGTGCGGTGGTGCAGAGATTCCGGGCATGCATAAAGGATCTCACTGGCAGAACCCCTCTCACCGCCAGCCAAGCAATGTCCTTGTGCTTGTTTGAAAGTTCTGGCGATGAGGCATTCTGCCAAACGACTTTGGCAGTCTGCATGGGGAACCACACGACGGGATCCACCCTCTCCTTTTCCCGAAGGGTCCTGAGGATACTATGTGCTGACCACTGCCTGACGGCCTTGTGGTCAAAGGTGTTTCCTTTCAAAAATTTCTCCACGAAGGACAGGTGGTACGGAACGGTCCAACTACTCGGAGCGTTCCGCGGCAACGAGGCCAGGCCCATCCTTCGCAACACCGGGGACAGGTAGAACCTCAGTAAGTAGTGACACTTGGTGTTTGCGTACTGAGGATCTACGCACAGCTTGATGCAGCCACACACAAAGGTAGCCGTCAGGGTGAGGGTGGCGTTCGGTACGCCCTTTCCCCCATTTCCCAGGTCTTTGTACATGGTATCTCTGCGGACCCGTTCCATCCTCGACCCCCAAATGAAGTGGAAGATGGACCGAGTGACTGCAGCGGCGCAGGTCCAGGGAATAGGCCAGGCCTGCGCCACATACAACAGTACCGAAAGCCCCTCGCACCTGACAACCAGGTTCTTACCCGCGATGGAGAGGGACCGGAGCGTCCACCTGCCCAGCTTCTGCTTAAATTTGGAGATACGCTCCTCCCAAGTCTTAGTGCATGCCCCAGCTCCACCAAACCAAACACCCAGCACCTTCAGGTAGTCTGTCCTGACGGTGAAGGGGATGAAGGAGCGGTCGTCCCGGTTCCCGAAGAACATGACCTCGCTCTTACCCCTATTGACTTTGGCACCCGAGGCCAGTTCAAACTGGCCGCAGATGTCCAACAGCCTACTCACCGACCGACGATCGGTGCAGAAGACGGCGACATCATCCATGTACAGGGAGGTCTTGACCTGAAGGCCTCCGCTGCCTGGGATAGTCACGCCCTTCAGGCTCACGTCCTTCCTGATGGAGGCGGCGAAGGGCTCCACACAGCAAACGAACAAGGCAGGAGAGAGCGGGCAGCCCTGCCTGACTCCAGATCTAACAGGAAAACTGTCTGATTCCCACCCGTTGATCGAGACTGCGCTAACGATGTTGGCGTAGAGCAGCCGGATCCAATTGCAGATGCCCTCCCCGAACCCCAATTTGGAGAGGACGTCCCTCATGTAAGCATGAGAGACCCTGTCGAAGGCCTTCTCCTGGTCCAGGCTGACGAGGCAGGTGTCCACCCGCCTGTCCTGTACGTAGGCGATCGTATCCCTGATGAGCGCGAGGCTCTCAGCGATCTTCCTGCCCGGCACAGCACAGGTTTGGTCAGGGTGAATCACCGACTCCAGGACAGACCTGACCCGGTTGGCAATGACCTTGGCCAGGATTTTGTAGTCCACGTTCAAAAGTGAAATGGGACGCCAATTCTTAATTTCTTCCCTCTCCCCCTTCCTCTTGTAAATGAGGGTGATGATGCCCTTCCTCATGGACTTGCACATTTCCCCTGCCCGAAGCGCACTATCGTACACCTCCAGCAGGTCCTGGCCGACCAGGCCCCACAGAGCAGAATACAGCTCGACCGGTAAGCCATCGCTTCCGGGAGTCCTATTCCTCTGCAAGGACATGAGGGCTCTGGCCAGCTCGTCCAGGGATATCGGCCGGTCCAGCCACTCCCTCGTGCCGTCGTCTAAGACCTCCGTGATAGACGACAGGAACGACTCGGAGGCCGTGCTGTCCGTGGGCTTCGTGTCGTACAGTCCGGCATAGAAGGATCTGCTGATCCTCAAAACGTCGGGCCGAGACGACGTCACCGAGCCGTCGTCCTCCTTCAGCCGGCTAAGCACAGAGCTCTCTTTGTGCACCTTCTGAAAGAAGAAACGCGAGCACGTCTCGTCCTGCTCCACGGAGCGGACCCTGGACCGGAAGATTATCTTGGAGGCCTCCGCGGCGAAGACCGAGGCTTGCTGGCCCCTCACCTCGCGGAGGTCCTCCGTGACATCGACCCCCATCAACTGCAGAAGGAGCAGGTTCTGCACCCTTTTCTGGAGTCGCGACAGCATTCCCCGCCTCTCTCTTGCCTTCTGAACACCCTTGAGGACAAAGAACCTCTTGATGTTCTCCTTCACCGTCTCCCACCAGTCGCCTGGAGACTCAAAGAGGGGTTTCACGGTTCTCCAACCGGTGTACTCCCTCTTAAGCTCCTCGACGTTCTCTGGGGTCAACAGAGTCGTGTTGAGCTTCCACGTCGCCTTGCCGGCCGGCTGGTCGTCCTGTAAGTGACAGTCGGCCAACAGGAGGCAGTGGTCAGAGAAGAACACCGGCTCGACACCAGTGGATCTGACCGAGAACGTCCGTGACACAAACAGGAAGTCTATCCTTGAGCGGATAGACCCGTCTGGCCACGACCAGGTGTACCTCTGCTGCGCTCCGTCTGCAGGGGTGCTGAAGACGTCGAGCAGCTTGGCGTCCTTCACCGTGCCCATCAGGAATCTGGACGTGACGTCCAGTTGAATCCCCCCACCCGCTGTCCCCACGCTGGATCTTCCATCTGCATCAATGATGCAGTTGAAGTCTCCGCCTAGGATGACCGGCCTGGACGTAGCCAGCAGGGGTGGAAGCCGCTGCAGGACGTCCAACCGCTCACTCCGTACCACTGGGGCGTACACGTTGATCAGCCTCAGGGGAGCATTCCTGTAGGTCATGTCAGCCACTAGGAGGCGCCCCCCCACCACCTCCTGAACTTGAGAGATGGTGAAGTTGTGCCCCCGCAGCAGAATAGCCAGGCCCGAGGAGCGACAGTCGTTACCCCCCGACCAGATCGAAGGCCCACAGGTCCAGGCGCCGGACCATTTCCCGTACCTGCCGAGGTGCGGTATCCCGCACTCCTGCAGAAACAGGAGGTCCGCCTTGATGGTGGTCAGGTAGGCCGACGTGGACACACATCTTGCAGTGGACTTGACGCTGCGCACATTAATGCTCGCAATTCGTACCCCCATTGTGGGCAGTGACCGCAGTACCCTCCCCAAGTCCAAGGCCCAGCCCCTCCATCTGTCCCTTCATGCCCATTGCCCGGGCTAACTGCTGGACGCTCTCTGGGCTCAGGAAACCGTCTGTGCTGCCTTCCGGGTGGCATCCCCCCGTCAGGGGTGCGGAGGCAGGAGGGTCCGGCTCCGGATCAGGCTGGGGACGTGCTGTTTCCTCCTTCCCGCCTGGAAGTTCCGGGGGGCCCTCCAGTGCTCCAGCGGCACTTGACTGGGTGTCGGAGTGAGCCTCAGGACGCCTCCCGTCACCTGGAAGCGGGGTGCTGCTTTCCTTCCCCCTCGAGACCTTTAACTTCTGCTTCGGGTGGGCCCTCTCCGAATCCTCCTCGTCAGAGGAGCTCTTATAGCCCCCCTGTAGCTGTCTCTTCCCTCCTGACTGTTGCGGTTCCCGGGCCCGTCGACGCACCTTCCTCCTCGCTTTCCGGACTGTAGTCCACTCCCCTGGGTCGCCTGTCGCCGCCTCCATTGGCTCCGGGTTGTCGGGGGGGATTGGAGCCTGCAGGGGTGCTTTGCTGGCCTCGGGCCCATCCTGCAGGGCTGGGCCCTCCTGCACGGCCTGGCCCTCCTGCACATTAGTGGGGTCCTTGCGGGGCCCTGGTGCCTTCCTCTCCTCCGGGGGGGCTGGCCCCGCATTTCCCCTGCCGGCGACCTGGGCGTAGGTGGTACCCCGCCGCGGGCATGCCCTATAGAAGTGGCCCGCTTCCCCGCAAAGGTTGCAGCTTCTCTCTCGTGGGCAATCCTTTGCAAGGTGTCCCTCCTCCCTGCAGTTCCTGCAGATGGTGGCTTTGCAGTCGGCCACCATGGGACCTGACCTACCACAGGCATGGCAGACTTTAGGTTGCCCTGCATAGGTCAGGTAGCCCCTGCTCCCGCCGATCGCGAAGCTGGACGGTGGGTGTGCGACATTCCCGTCTGCGCCCATCCTCAGTGTCACCTTGACCTGCCTCTTACTCGTCCAGATGCCAAAGGGGTCCACCATGTCAGTTAGGTCCCCTTCCACCTTCACATACCTTCCGAGGAAGGTCAGGACATCAACTGCTGGCACATGCGGGTTGTACATGTGTACAGTCACCATACAGCTCCTCTGCGCTGGCATCACAAACAGCGGTCAATACAGAGAGGGGGCCCTCACCTCCTTTCTCCTTGAAAACCTCCAGGAAGCGCTCGCAAAGCTTGGCACTCCTGAAGGTCACATCATAAAAACCTCCTCCGGGGAAATCCTGCAGGCAGTAAATGTCCGCAGCAGCGAACCCACAACAGTCCAACAGGACCCTCTTCACGAAGAAGGTGCGGTCCACAGGTGCACCTTCATCCACCTTCTTTACGGAAACACGGATGGTGTTCCGGACCCCCTGACCTGGGGCACGAGCACTTGCCGCAGCCATCGTTGCAGGTTGGCTGCTCCCCTGAACCAGCGTTAGGCCGAATCCAGCATTAAGATCCACTGGTCGCAAGGGTGCACAGCCAACCCGACGTCCTCCTTTCACCTCCAAGACTGCACTCTCGTCCTCTCAGTCCACAAGAGAGTGGGTCTTTATTGTGTTCGAGATGTGAGCTGGTTCACTGAGCTTGACGGTTTGTTCCCAGACGTTTTGTCACCATTCTAGGTAACATCATCAGTGAGCCTCCAACAAAGCACTGGTGTTATGTCCCGCTTTCTATTTATCTGGTTAGGTTTCCTTGTGTTGCGAATGTCATTTCCAGTGTTGGTGATGTCATTTCCTGTTCTTTTTCTCAGGGGATGGTAGATTGGCTCCAAATCAATGTGTTTGTTGATGGAGTTCCGGTTGGAATGCCATCCTTCTAGGAATTCTCGTGCGTGTCTCTGTTTGGCTTGTCCTAGGTTGGATGTGTTGTCCCAATCAAAGTGGTGTCCTTCCTCATCTGTACGTAAGGATACGAGTGATAGTGGGTCATGTCTTTTTGTGGCTAGTTGATGTTCACGTATCCTGGTGACTAGCTTTCTGCCAGTTTGTCCAATGTAGTCCAAAAAACACTACACTGGACAAACTGGCAGAAAGTTAGCCACCAGGATACATGAACATCAACTAGCCACAAAACGACATGACCCACTATCACTCGTATCCTTACGTACAGATGAGGAAGGACACCACTTTGATTGGGACAACACATCCATCCTAGGACAAGCCAAACAGAGACACGCACGAGAATTCCTAGAAGGATGGCATTCCAACCGGAACTCCATCAACAAACACATAGATTTGGAGCCAATCTACCATCCCCTGAGAAAAAGAACAGGAAATGACATCACCAACACAGGAAATGGCATCACCAACCCAAGGAAACCTAACCAGATAAATAGAAAGCGGGACATAACATCAGTGCTTTGTTGGAGGCTCACTGATGATGTTACCCAGAATGGTGATGAAATGTCTGGGAACAAACCTTCAAGCTCAGTGAACCAGCTTACATCTGGAACAAAATAAAGGCCCACTCTTTTGTGGACTGAGAGGAGGAGAGCACTGTGTTGGAGGTGGAAGGAAGACGTCGGGTTGGCTGTGCACCCTTGCAACCGGTGGATCTTAATGCTGGCTTTGGCCTAATGCTGGTTCAAGGGAGCAGCCAACCTGCAACGATGGCTGTGGCAAGTGCTCATGCCCCAGGTCAGGGGGTCCGGAACACCATCCGTGTTTCTGTGAAGAAGGTGGATGAAGGTGCACCTGTGGACTGCACCTTCTTCGTGAAGAGGGTCCTGTTGGACTGCTGTGAGTTCGCTGCTGCGGACATTTACTGCCTGCAGGATTTCCCCGGAGGAGGTTTTTACGACGTGACCTTCCGGAGTGCTGAGCTTTGCGAGCGCTTCCTGGAGGTTTTCAAGGAGAAAGGAGGTGAGGGCCCCCTCTCTGTATTGACCGCTGTCCCGCTGTTTGTGATGCCAGCACAGAGGAGCCGTATGGTGACTGTACACATGTACAACCCGCACGTGCCAGCAGTTGATGTCCTGACCTTTCTTGGAAGGTATGTGAAAGTGGAAGGGGACCTAACTGACATTATGGACCCCTTTGGCATCTGGACCAGTAAGAGGCAGGTCAAGGTGACGCTGAGGATGGGCGCGGACGGGAACGTCGTACACCCACCATCCAGCTTCGCGATCGGCAGGAGCAAGGGCTACCTGACCTACGCAGGGCAAGCTAAAGTCTGCCATGCCTGTGGTAGGTCAGGTCACATGGCAGCCGACTGCAAAGCCACCATCTGCAGGGAGGAGGGACACCTTGCAAAGGATTGTCCACAAGGCAAAAGCTGCAACCTTTGCGGGGAAGCAGGCCACCTCGATAGGGCATGCCTGCAGCGGGGGACCACCTACGCCCAGGTCGCCGGCAGGGGCAATGCGGGGTCAGCCCCCCCTCCACCCCGAGGACAGGAAGGGCCCTGCAAGGACCCCACTAATGTGCAGGAGGGCCAGATCGTGCAGGAGGGCCCAGCCCCGCGGGATGGGACCGAGGCCAGCAAAGCGCCCCTCCAGTCTCCGCTCCCCCCCGACAACCCGGAGTCGATGGAGGCGGCAACGGGCGACCCAGGGGAGTGGACGATGGTCCGGAAAGTGAGGAGGAAGGCGCATCGGCGGGCCCAGGAACCACAACCATCAGGTGGGAAGAGGCAGCTACAGGGGGGCTATAAGAGCTCCTCTCTCAAGGGAGATTTGGAGGGGGCCCGCCCAAAGCAGAAGCTAAAGATCTCAAGGGAGAAGGAAAGCAGCACCCCGCTTCCAGGTGACGGAGGCATCCTGAGGCTCCCTCCGACACCCAGTCACGTGCCGCTGGGGCCCTGGAGGGCCCCCCGGAACTTCCAGGTGGGAAGGAGGAAACAGCGCGTCCCCAGCCTGACCCAGAGCCAGACTCTCCTGCCTCCATATCCCCGACAGGGGGATGCCACCCGGAAGGCAGCACCGACGGTTTCCTGAGCCCAGAGAGCGTCCAGCGGTTAGCCCGGGCAATGGGCGTGACGGGACAGATGGAGGGGCTGGACCTTGGACTTGGGGAGGGTACTGCAGTCACTGCCCACAATGGGGGTATGAGTTGCGAGCATTAATGCGCGCAGCGTCAAGTCCACCGCAAGATGTGTGTCCACGTTGGCCTACCTGACCACTGTCAAGGCGGACCTCCTGTTTCTGCAGGAGTGCGGGATACCGCACCTCAGCAGGTACGGGAAATGGTCCGGCGCCTGGACCTGGGGGCCTTCAATCTGGTTTTGGGGTAACGACTGTCGCTCCTCGGGCCTGGCTATTCTGCTGCGGGGGCGCAACTTCACCATCTCTCAAGTTCAGGAGGTGGTGGGGGGGGGCGCCTCCTAGTGGCTGACGTCACCTACAGGAACGCTCCCCTGAGGCTGATCAACGTGTACGCCCCAGCGGTACGGAGTGAGCGGTTGGCTGTCCTGCAGCGGCTTCCACCCCTACTGGCTACGTCCAGGCCGGTCATCCTAGGCAGAGACTTCAACTGCATCATTGATGCAGACGGAAGATCCGGTGTGGGGACAGCGGGTGGGGGGAGTCAACTGGACGTCACGTCCAGATTCCTGATGGGCACGGTGAAGGACGCCAAGCTGCTCGACATCTTCAGCACCCCTGCAGACGGAGCGCAGCGGAGGTACACCTGGTCTTGGCCAGATGGGTCTATTCACTCAAGGATAGACTTCCTATTTGTGTCACGGGCGTTCTCGGTCAGGTCCACCAGCGGCGAGCCGGTGTTCTTCTCTGACCACTGCCTCCTGCTGGCCAACTATCACTTACAAGGACGACCAGCCGGCCGGCAAGGGGACGTGGAAGCTCAACACGACTCTGTTGACCCCAGAGAACGTCGAGGAGCTTAAGAGGGAGTATGCCGGTTGGAGAACTGTGAAACCCCTCTGAGTCTCCGGGCGACTGATGGGAGACGGTGAAGGAGAACATCAAGAGGTTCTTTGTCCTCAAGGGTGTTCGGAAGGTGAGAGAGAGGCGGGGAAAGCTGTTGCGACTCCAGAAAAGGGTGCAGAACCTGCTCCTTCTGCAGTTGATGGGGGTCGATGTCACAGAGGACCTCCGCGAGGTGAGGGGCCAGCAAGCCTCGCTCTTTGCCGCGGAGGCCTCCAGGATAATCTTCCGGTCCACGGTCCGCTCCGTGGAGCAGGATGAGACGTGCTCGCATTTCTTCTTCCAGAAGGTGCACAAAGACAGCTCTGTGCTTAGCCGGCTGAAGGAGGACGACGGCTCGGTGACGTTGTCTCGGCCCGACATGTTGAGGATCAGCAGATCCTTCTATGCCGGGCTGTACAACACGAAGCCCACCGACAGCACGGCCTCCGAGTTGTTCCTGTTGTCTATCATGGAGGTCTTAGACGACGGCACGAGGGAGTGGCTGGACTGGCCGATATCCCTGGACGAGCTGACCAGAGCCCTCAAGTCCTTGGAGAGGAATAAGACTCCCGGGAGCGATGGCTTACCGGTCAAGCTGTTTTCCGCTCTGTGGGACCTGGTCGGCCAGGACCTGCTGGAGCTGTACGATAGTGCGTTTCGGGCAGGGGAAATGTGCAAGTCCATGAGGAAAGGCATCTTCACCCTCATTTACAAGAGGAAGGGAGAGAGGGAAGAAATTAAGAATTGGCGTCCCATTCACTATTGAACGTGGACTACAAAATCCTGGCCAAGGTCATAGCCAACCGGTTCAGGTCTGTCCTGGAGTCGGTGATTCACCCTGACCAAACCTGTGCTGTGCCGGGCAGGAAGATCGCTGAGAGCCTCGCGGATACGATCAGGGATACAATCGCCTATGTGTAGGACAGGCAGGTGGACACCTGCCTCGTCAGCCTGGGCCAGGAGAAGGCCTTCGACAGGGGGTGTCATGCTTACATGAGGGACGTCCTCTCCAAATTGGGGTTCGGGGAGGGCATCCGCAATTGGATCCAGCTGTTCTACACCAACATCGTTAGCGCAGTCTCGATCAACGGGTGGGAATTGGACAGTTTTCCCGTCAGATCTGGAGTCAGGCAGGGCTGTCCGCTCTCTCCTGCCTTGTTCGTGTGCTGTGTGGAGCCCTTTGCTGCATCCATCAGGAAGGACGTGAGCCTGAAGGGCGTGACTATCCCAGGCAGCGGAGGTCTTCAGGTCAAGACCTCCCTGTACATGGACGACGTCGCCGTCTTCTGCACCGATTGTCGGTCGCTGAGTAGGCTCTTGGACATCTGCGGCCAGTTTGAACTGGCCTCGGGTGCCAAAGTCCATAGGGGTAAGAGCGAGGTCATGTTCTTCGGGAACCGGGACAACTGCTCCTTCATCCCCTTCACCGTCAGGACAGACTACCTGAAGGTCCTGGGTGGTTGGTTCGGTGGAGCTGGGGCATGCACTAAGACTAGGGAGGAGCGTATCACCAAATTGAAGCAGAAGCTGGGCAGGTGGACGCTCTGGACCCCCTCCATCACGGGTAAGAACCTGGTTGTCAGGTGTGAGGGGCTTTCGGTACTGTTGTATGTGGCACAGGCCTGGCCTATTCCCTGGACCTGCGCCGCTGCGGTCACCCAGGCCATCTTCCACTTCATTTGGGGGTCGAGGATGGACCGGGTCTGCAGGGACACCATGTACAAAGACCTGGAAAATGGGGGGGAAAAGGGCGTACCGAACGCCACCCTCGCCCTGACGGCTAACTTTGTGTGTGGCTGCATCAAGCTGTGCGCAGATCCTCAGTACACAAACAGCAAGTGTCACTACTTACTGAGGTTCTACCTGTCCCCGGTGTTGCAAAGGATGGGCCTGGCCTCGTTGCCGCGGAATGCTCCGAGTAGTTGGACCGTCCCGTACCACCTGTCCTTCGTGGAGAAGTTTTTGAAGGGAAACACCTTTGACCACAAGGCCATCAGGCAGTGGTCAGCACGTAGTATCCTCGAGACCCTTCGGGAAAAGGAGAGGGTGGATCCCATCGTGTGGTTCCCCACGCAGATTGCCAAAGTCGTTTGGCAGAATGCCTCCTCACCAGAACTTTCAAACAAGCACAAGGACATTGCTTGGCTGGCGGTGAGAGGGGTTCTGCCAGTGAGATCCTTTATGCATGCCCGGAATCTCTGCGCCACTGCACGCTGCCCTCTGCAGCTGTTGGGGCCAAGAGACTGTCGATCACCTCCTTCTGGAGTGTGCCTATGCGCAGGAGGTCTGGAGGGGGATGCAGTGGTATTTGTCGAGGTTCGTCCTTAGCAGCTCAATGACGCGGGACTCCGTGCTCTAAGGGCTGTTTCCTGGGACGCACATCGAGACCAACATCAATGGCGCCTGGAGGACCATCAAAGCGGTGAAAGACGCTCTTTGGTCTGCCCTCAACGTGCTGGTCTGCCAGCTGAAAGAACTGACCCCGACCGAGTGTTGCAGACTGGCGCACTCCAAGGTCCAGGGCTACGTGCTGAGGGACGCGCTAAAGCTTGGGGCAGCCGCTGCCAGGGTGCGGTGGGAAAAGACCACGGTATGAAACCTCTCGTCCAGAATAGAAAAAAGGGCCCTATCTGGTAACTGGGCCCAGCTGGCGCCTTCCCCAACTGGTCAGGGGGCCAACGGGGACTGTGCGGGGAGACGACTGCCGGGGTATTTTCTTTGCTTTGTTTTTTTTTTCCTTCTTTGTTTTGCTTTTGCCTTTAGTTGGTGTACGTACCCCCGGGTAACCCGGAGCGGCTTGCATGACTGGGTAGGTGTACAAATATGTTTTATTTTTTGTACATCTTATGAATACAGTATATTTTTTCAAAAAAAAGTGATGAAACGTCTGAAAACGAACTTTCCAGCTCAGTGAGCAAACTCACATCCAGAACCTCAACCTGAGCTACAAATCTTCTCAAAACTCGCTTACAAATATACCTCAATGATGTTCCAGTTTGTCACCATCCTTAATTGTTTTTTTCAAATTTCTCAAGCTTTACTTTTGTGCTTTGTTTCAACAGATCCCCTCATTGAAATTATATCCTCTTAATGCTCCACACATTATTTTGTTATCTTGTAAACAGTTCAATCATGCTTATACTCTCATCATATAATACAGATATGACCTTTAGGCCCAATATTATATAGGAGAGATAATGGGAACTGCAGATGCTGGAGAATCCAAGACAACAAAGTGTGGAGCTGGATGAACACAGCAGGCCTAAGAAGATGCTTGACCCGCTGTGTTCATCCAGCTCTACGTTTTGTTATCTCACTACATAGGAGAGCTTCAGTTTATATTTAAATCATATAGCATTTTCTGGAAACAGATTATTTGACCCAACTCAAGCATGTTGATGTTTAAAATGTTCTGGACTATGGTGGGGTGGGGAAGATAGAAGGAGTAGTATTAGGTGAACAGCTCCTTTGGAGAGCCAGCACAAATATGACAGACAAATGACGTCTGTTTGCAATGCACCCAATCCGTGAATTTGTGATGATTCATGTAGGTAGTGATCTTATCCCACTTGCTCCCAAAACTTCAATTCCTTCCTAATGAAGGCTAAAAAGCCCTTTGCTTTCTGAAATGCTTGCTATATCTGCATGTTAACTGGCTTTCAGGCAGAAAGAGCCCAGGTCCCTCTGAATGTTAAACTCTTGTTACAGCCTGCCAACCCAAAAATGGCCCCTTTATTTCTATTTTGTTTTCTGCCTGTTAACCAATTCTCAATTCATGATATATTACCCAAGTCACACGAGTCCTAAATATGTGCAATATCTTTTTATGTAATACCTTTATTGAAATGTTTTTAGAAAATGCAATACACCACATTCACTGATTCCTCCTCATCAATGCTCTGTACTACCACCTATCCTCTTAACTACTACCTTAAAAGAAAATTTGCCGAAGATGGGTTTTCCTTCCAGAAATCTGTTTTCTTTGCCCTATCTTTGATGCTTCTTAAGTGTCCTGTTATCACTAATAATTCATTTTAACATTGGTAAGACAATGTTTAGACTTATTGGCCTAAACTTACCCGTTTTCTCCCTTTGCCTTCGTAAATAGCATGGTTATGTTTGCTCCCTTTCTACCCTTGGGGATCATTCTAAAATCGACCGACTGAAAACGAACAATGTGCAAGGTAACACGTGAGAAAGCAGGAGGATAACATTCAGTGGGATGATCATTGGGAGAGCTGGCACAGACTATATGGGCCGATTCTAAGGAACAATGTCCCTTGACGCAGACAGAAAACATCAAAAAACAGAACACTCAGTCAAAACTGTAGTGGAAAATATGTTCTAAGCCAATTAAACATAAGATTACCTCAGCTTTTGGTCCAATGAAAATATCTCCCTCCAGAGCACCAGCCATAACACGTACATGCTTAGGCCGTCCCACACTGGAAAAAAATTTTGGAATCACTTGGATTGAAAATTGTTTTATCTTTACATTCATAGCGTAATAGTAGTATATAGAACAGCACAATAACAGTACTTGAGAGATGGAGTGCTTTAGGGAGAAATTGCAGAGCCTGAGGTCCAGGAAGTTGAAGGCAAAGCCACTCATACTACAGCAATTAAATTTGGGAATGACCAACAGGTCAGAATTAAAGCAGTGCAAATATATCAAAGGCTTGCAGGGCAACCAAATTACAGAGACAATGAGGAGGCAAGGCATGACGGCAAGGATGAAAATTTTAAATTCGTGATTTTGTTTACCCTGAATGCAGTGTCGTCAGTAAGCTCAGGGGTAATAGTGGATGAGGTTTCGTGCAAGTTAAGACATAAGCAGGATAATTTTGAATAACTTCCCAAGTTTACAGTTGGTGTTGGGAGGAAGAATTACAATGTGGGATGCAGGCCAGAATTGCATTAGAATAGTCAAATCTGGTGGCAACAAAGGCATGAGTGAAGAGTTCAGAATAGAAAGATTTGAGGCAAGCAGGTAGTCCTCGTGGAAGGACCGACTGCGTGTGTGATATCTCATCTCAGTCAACTATGATACTGAGGTTGCGAACAGTCTGGTTCAGCCTTAGAGGGATGGAATGCTATGCAACAGATTTCTGGCTAATGTTGGTCTCCCCAGAAATGAAGACATCTGACTTATGCTTCTTCTATCAATTACTTCAGAACTAAAGATTAGTTAATCACCTCTTAGCCTTCTCCATGCTAGACAAAAGTGGCTCATCCTGTACTCATTCTGTAGTTATGACTATTTTGCTGATAGTGCACTACATGCCGAGTTGCATTCTTTGCCACGCCATGTCTTCCAGAGGACAAAGATTTAAGGTACAGGCAAAGGAATCAGAATCTAGATGAGGAAAAATATATTTCTACAGCAAAATGCTGCATGCTGAAATGTATGTACTTGAAATTATGTTGGAAGCAGATTTATTAGTAATTCCCAAAGGAGACTGAAGGGGAAATATTTGGAGGGTAACAGGGAAAGGGACTAATTGGATAAGCTTCAGCAGTGCTGTATAATCATTACAGCTAAACTGTTGAGGACAGTTTCCATTTTTTTATAGTTACTAAATTCTGTGAGCCAGCACACACTTCCTCTTTGCTTGAGAAGAAAAGTGATGTTTGAGAGTTCACAGGAACTGCTTTGCATGACAGACTGTCAAGCAAATTGTAACAAACATTCCCACCTACAGTCTAGTGGACATTTGCAGTGTAGAAGTTTGTATTTTCTGTTAATGTGTACACAGGGCAAGTTAAAAGTAAATAAGTTATTAATGGTACACCCCTGTTGACATTAAGGCTAGAACAGGGACCCCAGCTTATTAATATCAAAGCTCTGACATCCAGATTGTCAAATGCATAACTTCTTATCCTCTATAGTCACAAATTCCCTCCTCCATCCAAAACAAGGTTGCTTCTAAAGTTGAGCCATAAATTCAAACTAGGCAAGATATTCTGAGGAAACAGTTACATGTCAATCTGATAAATTTTCAATCTAAGTTTTATAAGTACTGAATGGTCATCCATGGCTGAAAAAATGGCACCTAACTATCCACTATAATACATGATTTATCCATTCCTTGCCCAGGATTAGTCTGAATACCAAATGAACACCAATTCAATCCAAACTAAATTCCCAAAGTAAATATGAAGAGATTCAACATACAATTGTCAGATACAGTTTAATGAAGCAATAAATACTGCGGAGTAGGGAAAGCTAACATGAGACCTGATCAATTGTGTTTTACTTCTATGTGTAACTCTGAATATTAAAATGTCTTCCAAAAACCCAAGAGCATATTCTTCTAATTAATAATTATGTTGATTGTTGGAACATTCCTTCAACACCAGAAAACCAAGCCCATGTTCTGGAAATATCAAAGCTCAAGATTTCCTGATCAGAGGCTTATTCCATATCCAAATATATTCATTTTTCCAGATCTTATTAAAATAAGCTGACTTCTCACAGGTAGGGTAAATCTGAAGGTACTATGAAAATACTTAACACATTTGTTTGCAATAGCAGGGTAATTTCAACTACCGTGATTTTGGTACCTCAACATACACAAATTATTTCTACTACTGGTATTTTAATATTCCTGCACTGAATAAACTGAATTTTACAACTTCTGAGATTAACTCTCCAGTCAACTCACCAAGTTTAATCTGCTTTCCTTCACCACTGGTTGCAGAAAAAGCCAAACACATGATTGACTGCAATATCCAAATCAAGTGACTTTTCCTCAGATGTCAGTCAGAACCTTTAGTCGCTAGGCCATTTGACAATGGAGGACCGCACAGTCAATTCCGAACCTTGTCTCACCTAACATTAAGTTTCAGAGGGTTCAACGGCTAATTAGCAGCATCAGGGACAATGACCAATCCATTTCCTTTTTTTATGGGAGGCACTGTCAGAATGGCATTTTGGCAAATTGAGTCACTGTGGGAGTTCTGAGATGGGAATCATTATTAGCATGAACTTCACCTGTAGCAGTATTTTCTTACAAAACCAGCAGCAATAAATTTACATTTTAACAATAACACTTCCCAATTACAAAGTCAAAGCTCATAAAGATTACTTTTGCCCACAATTCTGTTTGCATGTGAAGTAGTAAGAATGTTATCGCTACAAAATCTTATAAAGCTTAACATTGAGCTGGTTGAGAATCAAGTGATGGATTTTTCAGATTTGGCAACAGAAATGGAGGTTAGAATATGAAAAATGTGGCTTGTGCTGAATTGGCACTTCCCACTTTATACTGTGCAATGTTCATACGTCACAGGACTCCAGTATCATTTTTTAAAGCATATACTTTATAATAGATCAGTACTTACTAATTGGGGAAGCAGTACTTTGGAATCTGATCTCCTGCAAAACCAGCTTTAACGACTCCAGACCCCTAGAATGAAAGTGTAAATTTGAATATGTATGTCGAAAGTAAACATTTCAGATTTGCAAATTGCAGGGCCCCTGCAATTACTGGTATGTCCTCAGGGACCTTCTACAATTATTGATAATATCCCAGCGACTCCATCCTAGTCTCCAAAAGATAGTGTCAGCTTCTCAATGGAAAATAGCACCACCACTTCAGATATTTTTGTTTTATTTCAGTAGCTGTTGAATGAAAAAATGCATATGATTTAATAAATACTGAATCCAAGCTCTTGGTTTATCAGACAGAATGGTATTGAATGATCTAATTCTCTCCTATGCCTCAACTTGAAAATCTGTGCTCTCACAAAGCATCAACTATTTTCACTAAATCAGCATACTTCAGGCAATTTGCCAATTTACCGCTTGTAATTCAATCATAATTTCATTCTTATTTATTGTTTTGCAAGATGTGGGTTTTGCTTGCAAGCCAAACAGTCATAGTCTTCAAGCAGTGGACAGTAGTGAACCATCTTCTTGAACTGTGTAAGTCTGCGTGGGGAAGGTGTTGTTAGCATTTTGACCCAATGAAGATGAAGGAAGGGCAATAAATTTCCAAGTTCAGATGCTGGGTTATTTGGAATATAACTGGATGGTGGTGGTGTTCCCATACGCCTGCCCTTGTCCTTCTCAGTTATAGAGGTTGTGGGTTTGGAAGGTGCTATGAAAGAAAGCTTGGTCAATACACTGCTCTGCATTTCAATAATTTTTAGGTTACAATTTTATCACTGAAGGTATTTACTTTGTTCAATCCAATACCATACAGCAAAAATCACATTTAACCAAACTACTTACATGTTCTACAGTTTACTTCTTGCTTTGTTACACTTAATGCAGCCCTTCAAACTGCTCCCATCAGTTGGCAAAGCTGCATCAAATGATATCAAGATGCCTTAAAAGTCTGCACAAAACACAGCCCAAGTTTAAAATATCTAAATCTAAGGATGTACAGTTGGGCATTTTCCTACAGTTCAGGTGGGCATAATATGAAAATCTCACATCCTAACATTAAGGGCTACTGAACTCCCAGACAGATGTTGTTTGCCTTGTCACAAGCGGCATTAATGAAAAGGGAATGAAGGCTATTTTTCATTTTAAGAGTATGTAGAGGAGTCAGGACAAATCCGGGCGGGGGGGTAGGCGTTGTGCGTGTGTGTGTTTGTGTTTGTGTGTGTGATGGAACTGGGCCAGCACCCAGGGAAACAGATTCGAAACGCGCAGATAACAGTGTGGATCTGGAGGAACACTACAGGCCAGGCAGCATCAGAGGAGCAGGAAAGCTGGCGTTTCAGGTCAGGACCATTCCTCAGACCCTTTTCTGTAAAAGGGTCTCCACGCCAAATGTCAGCTTTCCTTATCTCAGACTTCAGCATCAGCTGTTTTTACTATCTCGAGATGTGCAAAGCTAGGCTATATAAAATGCCAGCCTTAATGCTCTGTCACCTGAATTGCAATAAAAGAAGAAAAACAGAAAATTCATCTCCACCCCCCAATTCCACACACACACACACACACACACACACTCCCCTTTCTCCCCCGCTCCCTGATCAAACCTCTCGCTGTCAACCAGCCTTTCATATTCTCTATGCCAACCTTTGACATTTCCATGTCCAATCACACTGTATATAATCTCTAAAGAAATAGCGAACTTTGTAGTAACAATTTTATGTGTGCAAAAGCTTTAAGGAAAGCCATTTATGCTTAACTTTTAAAACAAAAACTTAATGCCTTTATAGGGCTGTGGTAAAAGCAATTAATTAGGCCTTTATAGTATTAATTGCAGAACTGAAAACCTAAGCATGCATTAAAACGTTGATGCAGTTGCACCCATAAGATATTGTTAAAAAGGGATCACTGGTTCCGTACAGAATTATACTGGATGCTTGGGCATGGAAATTCCATAGGCTGGCATGGAGGCTGCACGAAGCCATGTGAGGTGGTGGTGGGAGGGGTTTAGCTTTGCATGCAGGATATGAAGGACTAGGGTTAAGGCACAAGGTCACAGATAGGTATGGAAGGTGTGAGAGAACGTGGAGAATAAGACCTTTTTATTCACCTTTCAAAAGATTCTCTCATCCAAAGTCTAAGACATCTCCAAAGGACCAGCGGCCACAAGCTAACTAGACTCCATGGAAATTTTCAACTGACTAGAAAATGCCTATCTTCACAATGGACCTGGTAAATTTATGAGTACAGGGCTTGGGTGGGGATCTGCTTCAGTCCATACACATACTCTACCTTGATGAAAGTTGGGGTTGTAGGAATCATGTCCCAATTACCTTTTTCAAATATTGACAGTCTCCCCAGAGTCGTCAAATTCCAATTTTTTTTGCAGGAATTACAGGGAAATTGTAACTGAAACAGTGGTAGTCTGTCATAATAAGTCTCCGATTCAATAAAATCCCACAGAAAACCATGTGCAACGAACAGTTTGAACTGTACAATATAATGATGAAGCATCGATGGTTATAGTTCGATTACTGGCAGTGGCTGTGTTCATGTAATGTGATGAGAGTAGCACATTGTGTAATTTAATTTACTTTCTCTGCTACTTTTAGCACATTAATTAGCACAGGTTAACGCATGTATTAAAATAGCACCAAAAGGATTTATTCAATGCACTAAAAATAGGAAATTAAACCTAAGAGGAAGTTCAACTCCAAACAGTGGATCTCATGATATTAAAACATATGGTTTTGGTACATTGTTTTGTGAACCATACTGGGACACTAGCCAAATGAAGCAGCTGTTAAACTTATACATTTTTTGATTGCTGTTTTCTTTTCTATCAACTGATGTAGTAGGTTTGCATTGTGAACCTCTGCTTTAAAACAGAAATCTATTTATCAAATGCCCAACTGAGATGATCAGAATCCTGAAACTGACAGGAATTTATGTTTATTTTATATTATTTCTAAAAATGTCTTCAATTTGTAATAATATTTTGGAATTGAATTCCATATCTTCACTATCCTGTGTAAATTACACCAAAGTAACTCCCAAATTGGATGCAGATGTGCCAAACATTCAGGCACATCATTTAAGAACAGAAGATGATGTTGATAATTCTAATCAAATTCATAAATGAATCTTAACTTGCTATTACTAGATGCTGGTACATAACTCAAGAATAGAGAAATTCAAAGCCAAAGTACAATTCGGAGCTAACACAGTGTGAAGCTGGATGAACACAGAAGGCCAAGCAGCATCTCAGGAGCACAAAAGCTGACATTTCGGGCCTAGACCCTTCATCAGAGCTTTTGGGAAAGAGATTCCCTGAGGTTGGTCTGGAGGGAGGAGGGTAACTTCTTCAGGTTAGGCATCCCTGGAAGAGGCTTCGCAGTGAGGTTAAAATTGTGATCAGAGATAATGGGTACAATTCGGAGATTCAGATAACATGGCCCCAATTTTTCTGTGATAGGGTGTGCAAAGGGAGGAATGTTCCAAAAATGTCTTTTGCACTTCCCATTTCCAGTTGGGAAGAGCTGGGTTTGTTTGAGATTTGGGCAAGGAGACTGAGAACAGCAAGGGTAGCTGACAGCTCCTTGGGCGGACTGGGTGGAAAATACATTTTGGTGCTCACAGTGTCCTAAAATCCATCTTAAAGAGTGAAATAAAAATCATTCCTCATGTTCTTGCCCCACTCCCAAACACACCACATGCCCCATCCCCAACCCCTCTAATCATCCCTCTTAGCCCCTCATAAACCATAAGCCTTTCTGTACATCCTGTGGCTTCCCATACCGTTACACAAACTTAATGCCTACTTCCACCCACCACCCTTTCCCCCTTCATCTACCATGCCAACTCACCTACTCTGTATAAGCGCACAAACACACAGGAGGAAAAAATAAAGTTCTATATTGCAGGTTACACCCTTTGAGAAAAGCATTTTTGTTCATAAAAACACATTTTGTCAGCTCTTGACTGATTTGAAACTGCTCAAATGGTCTCGTCACTTCTTCACAGTTCTTGGCACATCAAGATTTCTCATCAGTTCTTCATACTTCTGGGCAACTCTTGGCAGATTGGGTAGTTCTGAAGGGTTTATGCACCTTTTATGCACAATCTTTTCCGTAATAAACAATCCCAAAGGGCACCTGACAACCCCATCAAAAGATCTCTGATTCTCCTCCTTCCAAAAGATCAATGAATCCAAGCCCCAAAAGATCCCTGACCCCTACCCTCAAAGTGCCCTGAGACCATATCCACCAGGATAGCTCAGCACTCCAAAGGAGTAGGTACCCTGGCAATGCAAAAGAAATGCAATGAGAATAAAATAAAAAAAATTCCTCCTGTTTTCATCCCACCATTGCATCCAATTCTTACATGGTGTAGTTTCAACACTCTGGGTTCCAGACACAAGGGTCTAAATTGAGTGGGAGGATCTGTTCAGGTAAACAGCCAGCTGCCACTGCAATCACATATGAATGACAGCTTGCCCCCAACCACATCTCATGAAAGTATGAAATGCTGGGTTCAAGATTGGGATATAGGCTTTCAGAAATCTTCTGGCTGTTTCTCTATGAGGGAACCTCAAACTGGGCTTGTTACAGTCCATGTTTTTCTTTTAAAAACTACTGTCAGAGTTGATCTTGCCTCTCATTAGCATCTTTCACTTTTGGAGTCCTAATTTACAGCAAGGGTGTTGCTTGTACGAGGGGACATAGCTACAAATTGAGGGGTGACAGATTTAACACCGATGTCAGAGGCAGGTTCTTTACTCAGGGAGTGGTAAGGGCGTGGAATGGCCTGCCTGCTAATGTAATTAACTCAGCCACATTAGGGCCATTTAAACAGTCATTGGATAAGGATGCGGATAATGATGGGATAGTGTAGGGGGATGGGCTTAGATTAGTTCACAGGTCGGTGCAACATTGAAAGCCGAAGGGCCTGTTCTGCGCTGTATTGCTCTATATTCTATGTACAGGAAAGCAATGTGTGGTAGCATTTAAAAAAAACATGAATTATTACAGGACTCGTACTTTCGCAGCATGGAACCCCAACTGGGTCTTAACAGCAACACAGGTAAAAAGCTACAATAGGGCACAGGGCATCACTGGCTCGACCAGCATTTATTGCCTATCCCCAATTTTCTAGAGGGCAGTTAAGAATGAACCTCATTGCTGTGGGTCTGGTGTCACGAGTAGGCCCAACCAGGTAAGGGTGGCAGTTTCCTTCCCTAAAGAACATCAGTGAACCCCCAGGTGGGTTTTTCCAGCAACTGGGAATGGATTCATGGTCATCATTGGACTCTTAATTCTAGATTTTTAAAATTTAATTCAAATTCCACCATCTGCCATGGCAAGATTTGAACATGGGTCTCCAGATCATTACTTGGGTCTCTGTATTAACGGGCCAGCAATAATACCACTAGGCCTTTGCCTCTCTTGTACCAATTTAAAGTGAAACTATATTAAAATGAGGACTTAATATATTCAGAGGAAACAGACTGTGAGGTCTGCTCACAAGGCTCCTGGCTGACGCCTCAGCCAGCTGCATAAAGCAGTTCAGTCTGACTCACTCTGTAAAGAACTACCTGTTCCTTAGATACTCTGGCTGAGAACAGTTAATCATTGTGGGATTCTTTGTGTTTTGATGTATGGGGAATGAGAACAATGCAAGCTCCAACATTTACCAGTACACATTCAACATAAAGGAGTCACTTTAATTATAATTACTTTTTAATATGCATAACTTCAATAGTTGCTAGGTGGGAAATTATCAAGACTTGTAAGAAAAAGTTCATGATGTTCACAAGTCTTCAGAAGTTTGGTCCTACAGGTTCCTTACGGGCCAAAACAAAAGTCAAGGTGCACAACACAAAAGCCCGAGGCTGTATAACAGCAGACAAGATCCCTCAACATCACCATTTGCGTGATTTCTCATAACCAGACCAGGTCTTGCCTGCACTGCATCGGTCATTTGCTCAAGGACGACATGCAGTTTTAAAGCAAGATTTATGTTATTGCCAATTTTGTTTAATTAATATAGATGTAAGGCAAGTATTAGTTTCTCAAATGAAGATCATGATCATTTTGAAACACATTTTCAAATTTTACCTCACAGGAAGTGGGCATCGTTTATTGCTCATTGCTAGCTGCACTTGATAAGGTGATGGTGAGCTGCTTTCTTGATGTGTTTCAGTACATTTCGTGTAGGTAAACCCACAATCCCATTAGAGAGTGAGTTCAGGATTTTTATCCAGCAATACTGAAGCAATATATTTCCAAATCAGGATGGTGAGTGGCTTGGAGGGGAACCAGCCAGTAGTGTTGGTCCCATGTATCTGCTGCTCTGGTCCTTCAAGATGGAGTAGTCATGGGTTGAAAGATATTGGCTAAGGAGGCTTGTGATTTTCTGCAATGTATCTTGTAGATGGTGCACATTGCTGCTGCTAAGCATCAGTGGTGGAAGAAGCGATTGTATTTGGATGTGGTACCAATCAAGAGAACTGCTTTGTCCTGGATGGCCTCAAGTTTTTTGAGCGTTGTTGAAACTACTCTCATCCAGGCAAATGGGAAATATTCTGCGACACTCCTGAATTCAGCTTTGTAGATGGTGGGCAGACTATGGGGAGTCCATTGTCCTTTGTGCCAGGTATGACTCCTAATTTGACCAAGGCCTCATGTGACCAAGTGTGGCATCAAGAAGCTCTAGCAAAAATTGGCATCAATGGGAATCAAGGGGAAAACTCTCCAGTGGTTGGAGTCATACCTGGTACAAAGGAAGATGTTTATAGTGGTTGGAGGTCAATCATCTCAGCTGCAGGCCATCTCTGCAGGAGTTCCTCATGATATTGTCCTTGGGCTAACCATCTTCAGCTGCTTTATCACAAGGTTAGAAGTGGGAATGATTGCTGATGATTGTTCAGCACCATTTGTGACTCTTGATATTGAATCAATCTATGCCCAAATGCAACAAGATCTGGACAATATCCAGGCATGAACTGACAAATGACAAGTGACATTCTTACCAGACAGGTGCCAGGCAATGATCATTTCCAACAAGAGAGAATCTAACCATTGTCTCATGACGTTCAATGATGTCACATCACTGAACCCACCATTATCAACATCCAGAAACTGAAATGAACCTGCATCAAAATCGTGGAATTCCCTCCTTAATGGCATTATGGGAATCCCTTTACCAAATGAAATGCAGCAGTTCAACAAGGCAGCTCACCACCACTTCCTCAAAGCCAACTAGGGACAACTAGGAATACTGGCCCAGTCAGCAATGCCCATGCAAAAAGATGCATTTGCCCAATATTAAAAAATCTTGTCTTAAGCACAGTTAGTGCCGAGGTAATGGTGTAATGGTGACAATCTGCTAAATAAACCTTGCAATAACACACTAATCTCTCTACGATTGAAACTCTAAAGGCATTTATTTTCTTCAAAAGAGCCTCTTTCTGTAGCTATCTGTATAGCACAATAGTTTCAAAATAAATTTCAAAAATATGATAATAAATGTACCTAAGACTTCTTCTGACATGGAAAGCATTGCTAGCAATCACTGTATATTTTTAAGTTTCTCGACAAATTATTGGTAAATCTCACATGTTAATATTAACAGTTTGATATGGAAATCAGAGAATGGAATTGAAGGTCTGGATGGCAAATGGCACCAAGGTTTAAGCTGAAGAATAAGAAGGGTCCAGACCCAAAATGTCAGGCTTCCTGCTCCTCTGGTGCTGCTTGGCCTGCTGTGTTCATCCAGCTCCACACCTTGTTATCTCAGACTTCAGCATCGGCATTTCCTACTATCTCAAATAGAGATAAGTAATTGGGTTGAGTAAGCAGGAAGATGGATTGCATTACAAAACAAAAATCTAAATAAAAAGAAATGTAGACCAGGCAAATGGGGAATGGAGCAATGCAATACGATGTGTTAATACGTGGGATTCCTAAAATTCAGACGAAGGCTCACACAAGCTCCAATGTGTATTTTCAATATGTAATAAATGGAGTGTAGATTTATAATTTCTGTACAATTTTATTCCCAGAATCATGTAATTGATACATTTTAAAACTTTCAATGGCTTTAAACTCAATGCTGTTATTAATATTAATGTATTTAATATTAACATGTTCAGTTAACACAAGCTTCTGAAATTTTTACGCTTTTAAAGACGGTATTAACCTATTGTAAACACAAAGCAATTAGACTCAACCTCATATAAAGCATGAATTATTTACTGGTTAATCATAGAATCTTATAATACTACAACACAAAGAGGCCTTTATTCTATTAAATATGCACTGGCAATTTTTTCCTATGAACCAGCCAGGCGAATCCCACACGCCTTTCAATCTCTTCCAGTTCCTCTTTGTGAAGCAACTGCAATATCTAATGCCTTTTTTAAGACAACTCACAGACTTTAATTCATCAAACATTTGGAACAGAAAATTCCACATCCAGTTCATAGTGTTTAAAGAATTCATGAAATGAATCAGTCATTATTTTCTTATGATGTATCATAACAGAGCAAAAATATTTTTAAAATACTCTATCAGGTCAAATATTTAACAGCCAAACGGACTGTTTCTTAGCTCTAAATTATTTATATTTACAATTCAAAGTAAAATCTTGAAAATCTGTGTCAGATAATTTCTTATCCTTTCACTACCACCAATGAGGAAATCAAAATGTTTGATGACTCTTCTCCCAACTCACCCCAGTGAACATCCAAAAACAGAATCTTCTCAGTGATATCAATTTGCATGCAGTTAGTGGATAGTTAGCTACCTGCCACTGCTGGATGGGTAGCTGATTCCAGTCTCTTCCACTTCTGACATGATCATTCAAGGAAGGAACACATCATATGTCCTGAAGTGAATATTTCAAAAGTTGTCGGGGATCCTTCAGGTTGCTGAAGACTTCACTCCTACTAAAGCCAAACTGGAGCAGATGCATACAGGCAGCTTCCTGACGGTGGACTTCAAAGCTGAAGATGCCAGAGATCTGTCTTTCTAGAATGATGGCTGTGCAGCAATTGCAATAGCTTATTTTGAAGCATTTAAAAACCTTCAGAGAATGCAATGCCTTGAAGTACCTACAACTGTGTGCCCACCTCTCCTGGTGCTTCTAGGAGCTCTGGCTTGCCTTTGTGTCGATACAGATTTACTAGCATTCAGAATTACCATCCCTGAAGACGCTTGTTAATCCAACTAGTGTCCCTTCTTTAGTCAGGAAGCTCAGGTTCAAGTTACACATTGTAGGTACACATTGGAGGTGCGCCATAACACTTCTGAACAGGCTTTAGGAAAATATCTCAAGTTCGTACCTTTAACGAGTTACTTGTGGTGCAGTGGGAGTGTCCCTTGCTAACATCTCACCCTAAATTTGAGCAAAGGCCCAGGTTCAAATCCCATCTGTTCCAGAGGCATGCAATAACACCTCTGAGTAGGTTGATTCAAAAACATCCAGAACATTACAGATGACAGGAACACCTAACGCATTGAAGGCAGGATCCAAAAACAGTCCTGTACTCTGCTTATAGACAAAGGCAGTAAGATTTCACTAGTACTGCACCTATTTCTATTGGTTCACAATCTTCCTGCAATGGTGTATGTGTGTCAAAACTGTACAACACCCCAATCCCAACCAAAATAAGATTCTGTACTATTTCAACATCAACAGCAGTTGGTTAGGTTTTTTTTAAAATGCAAAGTAAATGAGGAAAAATTAAAATTGGGAGAATACACTTATTCTCAGGATGTGACAGATAAGGAAAAAGAAAATTAACAGACTTGACTGTTACGTTATAGAGTACAAATGAAGTTGGAGTTTAAATATTTCTTAGCAATTACTTATCCAATCAACGTCAACCAAAGCACTAAGGAGTAAAATGAAACGACAAAACAGAATTATTCCCAAAAAAACGTAATATTCAATAACGCGATACAATACAGCACAGGAACAGGCACTGCGGCCCACCAAGTCTGTGCCGATTCATAATTACCTTTTTTAGACCCATACGTTATTGCCCACACCCTGTTTCTATCATTCTGTTCGCCTGCTATTCATGTTTCTAACAAGATTCGTTGCTACCACGCCTGTTTAGACCAATTCTACAGTAGGATTTCAATCCTGTGACATTAATTTCTCATTTATTTCTTCTGCCAACTCCCTCCTCCTTTATCTTTCTAAATATTGCTGATGTATGATTTGGTATTTCTTCCAAACCCAACATAGGCCTCAACCACCACACAGTTGTCAGAATGCTATTTGACTGAAGGGACATCGGGGCAAGGCGATCTTGCCTTTATATAACGCTGATAGATTCATTAACCAGAAAGCATCAGGAAATAGAAATGAGAAGTATTATAGTAGATTTGCCTCTCAGCAACAGGGTTCTTTGGCCAATTTTCACAAGCTAACTGCTGTCTTGCTTAAATCAGACAAGGTAGCTCAAACAAGGGGTCGGATTTTCCTCACAGCTTCAAGACACTGATATCGAGGTCAAATGAGGATCAGAAGCTCACATCCTGAAAGAAACGATTGGCCAATTAATAGCCAGAGGATGGGCTTGTCACCTAATTAAGGACAAAGGAAGGGCTCTTGAAGTTGAAGGACTAATGGAAGGCCCTCCAGCACTGAAGCAACAGTATCTTTTCAGTTAAAGGAGGTGCAGTTTCAAGATGAAGGCATCTTTTCTACACTCAATTTCTTTTAACTTTTATATTTAAAAAGTTCAAAAGCGAGGTCATCATTGTGGAGGAAACCCCTTCATGGAGCAGTCTGCAACTCAGCTGAAGTCGGACAGGAACAGCCTCAAAGCCAGCCCGAAGCACTGCACCACCCGCACCCCCCCACCCCGCCCCACCACACTTGGCTGGTAAAGGGATTTCCATAACACTTGCTTCCATGCTCATTTCCACTGGGGCATAAACTGAAGCCCCAGGACTCTCTCTTCTCCCAAGAGTCGCTCCGCATCACAGCTGGCTGTATGTTTATTCAATGCAGTTTTCTAGATGGAAACGGTTTAAGTAGCAGTTTTCATAGTGCTGGTTCACAGCCAATGAAGCGCCCTTGAGGTATAGTCACTATTGTACTGCAGGGAAATGTATCTGTTGAATCATATAAACACTTGAGACTAATGAGGTTAATGACAAGACAGTTTGTTTTCAATGAGGTCAATCGAGGAATAAATATTGGCCAAGGCACAGGAAATCTCTGTGTTCTCCATCAAACAGTACCATAAGATCTTATCATCTACCAATGATGGCATATTAACTTCAGTTTAACATCCAAAAGATACCACCTCCTAATCTGCAACACTCCCTCAGTGCTGCACTGCCCTGAATTATGTATTCAAGTTCTGAAGTATTGCTTGAAATCACTTCTCTAACTCAGAAGACTATTACCATGAAAATAAGATTGACAGTTAATGTGAGTCAGAAGGTTGTGTTGAAACATTCCCATCCAACCAATCCGTAGCATATAATCCAGATTATATTATCATAAAACAACATTGTTGGAGGTGTTATCATGATAATGATATGAAAAATACATAGAATCTTATACTACTGCTCTAAAAGAAACAAACCATCCCTGGTGTTAGGCAGCAATCGTTCATCAACAAACATCACCAAAAACATATCCATCCCATTTGCTGATTATTAATTAGCTGCTACAATTTCCTACATAATACTGGTGACTACAAAACAAACTGATTGAGTGTGTTTGAAGTAATGTAAGGACAGCACTTGAACCCCTTGATCAGAAAGGGCCTTGTTGTCATAATCGTTGCAAACTTTTTGACATGGTTGATTACATTTCAAAAATACTTGTAGAAGTGGCAATGAGGCCAGTATTCTTCAAATTTTGTGAAAGGAAGAATAAACACTGACATTCTCTCTAAATGCTCCTGTTATCTGGGATTATGAATTAGGAGGTAGATACTGGGTGACTGCTGGTCCAACCCATGCTGACCAGATATCCTAAACAAATCTAGTCCCATGTGCTCAGAGATAATGGGAACTGCAGATGCTGGAGAATCTAAGATAACAAAGTGTGAAGCTGGATGAAAACAGCAGGCCTTCATCAGACAGGGTCTAGGCCCGAAACGTCAGCTTTTGTGCTCCTAAGATGCTGCTTGGCCTGCTGTGTTCATCCAGCTTCACACTTTGTTATCTAGTCCCATGTGCCATCATTTGGCGCATATCCCTCTAAACCCTTCCTATTTATAAAACCATCCAGCTGCCTTTTAAATGCTGTAATTGTACCAGCCTCCACCACTTCTTCTGGCAGCTCATACTATACATGCGCCACCTCTGCGTGAAAAAAGGGACCTAAGGGGCAAGTTAAATCTTTCCCATCTCACCTTAAACCTATGCCCTATAGTTTTTTATTCCTCACCCTAGGGAAAAGACCTTGGCTATTTATCCTATTTATGCGCCCTATGATTTTATAAACCTCTAGAAGGTCACCCCTTAGCCTCCGACACTTCAGGGAAAATAGTCCCAGCCTATTCAGCCTCTCCCTGTGGTTCAAACCCTCCAACCCTGGCAACATCCTTGTAAATCTTTTCTGAACCCTTTCAAGTTTCACAACATGCTTCCTTTAACAGGGAGACCAGAACTGCACACAGTATTCCAAAAGTGGCCTATCCAATGTCCTGTACAGCTGCAACATGACCTCCCAATTCTTATTTTCAATGCACTGACCAATAAATGCATACATACTAAATGCCTTCTTCACTGTCTTATCTGCCTGTGACTCCACTTTCAAGGAACTATGAAACTGCATGCCAAGGTCTCTTTATTCAGCAACACTCCCCAGGACCTTACCATTAAGTGTATAAGTCCTGTCCTGATTTGCACTTCCAAAATGCAGCACCTCACATTTATCTAAATTAAACTCAATCTGCCACTCCTTGGCCATTGGCCCAACTGATCAAGATCCTGTTTTAGTCTGAGGTAACCTTCTTTCATTGTCCACTACGCTTCCAATTTTAGTCTCATCTGCAAACTTGCTAACCATACCTCTTATATTCACATCCAAATCATTTATATAAATGACAAAAAGCAGTGGACCCAGCACCAATCCTTGTGGCACACCATGGTTACAGGGCTCCATTCTGAAAAGCAACTCTCCACTACCATCCTCTGTCTTATACCTTCGAGCCAGCTCTGCATCTAAATGTCTAGTTCTCACTGTATTCCACGTGATCTAAACTTGCTAACCGGTCTACCCTGAGGAATCATGTCGAACACCTTACTGAAGTCCACAATGATCACATCCACTGCTCTGCCCTAATCAATCCTCTTCGTTACGCAAAAAATTCAATTAAATTAATGAGACATGATTTCCCACACACAAAGCCACGTTGACTAATCAGTCTTTGCCTTTCTAAATACATGTAAATCCTGTCCCTCAGAATTTCCTCAACAACTTACCTACCACTAATGTCAGGCTCACCGGTCTATATTTCCCCAGCTTCTCCTTATCACATTTTTTAAAATGGTGGAACCAACCTCCAGTTTTCCGGCACCTCACTTGTGGCCTTCTGTGCTAAAATGTCATCATATATTTGACTAGTTGTGTTTCATGTAGAAGATGTAGTGAACTCTTAAGGTAGATCCTATTGTTCAGCTATAACAACTAAGCTACAATGCAATTGATTGTGTCTGCAACTGTACCAAACTTCCCTTGGGGAACAGGGTTAGGCTGTAGTTTGGGAGATATATGGAGTAGAGTTTTGTGCCCCACCTACCATTAATGATACAAGTATCTCTGCAAGGGGCCCAGCTCTCGGGTACACCTGATCAGGTCCCAGGGATTTTTCACCTTTATGCGTTTTAGATGTCCAGCACTGCCTCCTCTATGTACGGATATTTTCAAGATGTTACTATTTACTTTCCCACGTTCTATATCTTTCTCCAAAGTAAACAATGATACTCATTTATTATCTCCCCCATCTCATGCAGTTCCACACATAGGCAGCCTTACTGATCTTTAAGCGGCCCTATTCTTTCCCTTGTTACCCATTGTCCTTAATGGATATGTAGCATTCCTCTGGATTCCCCTTAGTCCTATGTGCCAAAGCTATCTCATGTCCCTTTCTGCTCTCCTGATTTCCCTCTCAAGTATACTCCTACTGCTTTTGTTCGGGAATGCCAAACATAATGTAAAAGATTAATACCGATATTTTTGGGTGATAATACAAAGCATTATTTCAAAGAACTGCTCACCTGGCATTATCAGCAAAGGAAGTGCTGATATTACAATTCTGCTACCAAATGAAGTATATTTAGCAGTTTCAAACAGGAAAACAACATTCTTTATATCCCACTAATATAGCAATTAATTGTAGGTGGGGCACAAAACTCTACTCCATACATCTCTACTCCAAATTACAGCCTAACCCTGTTCCCCAAGGGAAGTTTGGTACAATTGCAGACACAATCAATTGCATTGTAGCTTAGTTGTTATAGCTGAACAATAGGATCTACCTTAAGAGTTCACTACATCTTCTACATGAAACATAACTAGTCAAATATATGACGACATTTTAGCACAGAAGGCCATTCCTTCATTTGAGTTTGTGCTGGCACTAACTATCTCATTAGAGACACATAATCTCATGCTATAGGGGAAAAATTTGTTTATGTACTTCGCAGCACTAAACAAACTCATTTCCCAGATACCGAGGGCACCACCAGCTACGTATGCAGTGTTCTTAATCAATGTAACTGAAGAACACAGCAGAAGTCATCCAGTCATAACACTGCCTGCCCTGAGAAGAATACGTAGCATGTATATCAGTACCATGTGAAAAGATTCCTTATCTTACACTTCTAGTTTCTCTTCATGTCTCTCACAATTTAAGAGAATAAGAAGTGTGGTCTTTGAAATCTACAAGATTCTTACAGGATAAATGCTGAGAGGCAATTTTCCTTGGCTAAAGAGTCTAAAAATGGTCATTATCTCAGGATAGAATCAGATAGTTAGGACTGAGATGAAGAGAAATTCACTTCACTCAGAGGATTGAGATTTTTAGACTTTTCCACCCTGGAAAGCTGTAGATGCTTTCAAGACCAAGATAAATACTTGGATTCTAGCAGAATAAGGGACTACATAGACTTCAGTGAGAAGGAAACAGAGTTGAAGCCGAAGGTCAGCCATGATCTTTACTGATGGCAAAGGCTCAAGGAAATGGATATTTCACTCCTGCTCATATAGCTTACATCCAAAATGTCACAAATGCAAAGTTTATAAGTTTATATTTTGGGATATCTGTTTAATTTAGGGAAAAATGGTGGACTGAAGGAGATCACATAGCCTGCTCTGGTTTTACCTGATAATAGCATGTGTTAAAATTGTCCAAATTGTTGATTTGGAACAAAGGTGCAAGGTACACCTCTAGACAATGGCAACCACATTTGTGCTGCCTTTGTTAGTTCCAGATTGTTAGTCTCAGGTCTCACAGGTAGGAATATCAGATTTTAGAAATGGCTATTCTTTAAACTGCCTACTGAATTCCAAGATAGAATGGAGTTGGGAGCTGATAGGTTGGCTAATTAACATTTCTACATGGATGAAAAGTCCATGTCATGGTGGAGAAGTACAAGGCATACCTAAAACTGAGGTGTTAACCTGGTGAAGTTAAAAACAGTCCATTCACATCCAAACAGCATAAGCAGCAAATGGTAGACACAGCTAGGTGATTTCACAATCAACAGATCAGGTCTAAGCTCTGCAACTTTGCCAGATCCAGCTGTGAACGGTGGTGGAAAATTAAACAATTCACTGGAGGTGGAGGTTCTACAAATGTCCACATTCTCAACAATGGAGGCGACCCGCACATCAGTGTAAAAGAAAAGGCTGAATTATTTGTAACAATCTTAAGCCAGAACTGCTGAGTGAATTATCCATCTCAGTATGGTCCACAGATCCCAGCATCACTGAAACCAGTCTACAGCCAATTCACTACACAGGATATCATGAAATGGCTGCAGGGCCTGGAGAAGCCCTGGGCACAAGAGTTCGGATACCGTGTACACCACCGCCACCATCTTGAAGAAAGGCTTTCTGAGCCTTTCTAACCATTACATTGATTTAATCTTTCATTAACAATGTTGCTGAACCTCCTTTCCTCCTTTTACTTATTGCCTGTGCTTCCGAAAGATTGAATGCCCATGGATATTTAGTTCGCAGCCTTGATCACTTTATAGTCATGTTTCTGTAATTCTAATCATATCATACCATTTGCAACTATTTGAGCTATTAATTTATCTCTCTAATTGTGAAAGCTCTGTGTAATCAAAAATAATACCTTTATATTTTCCCTTTTAACATTTTTATATCTTTTTTGTACCATGGTCCTATTTTAAATTTTCATCCTAATTTCGACCACTTTTATTCCTTCACACAGTTTAACATCTCCCCCCACCACTTTAGTTTAAACTGGGTGAAAGAGAGTAAATGTTGACTACAATTCGTAAAACAGAAATCAAGCAAGAGGTTAGTGGAGGAAGGAATCTCCAGAATAACCTTACACTGCAAGTGAATCATGAGATTAGAAGCTGGGAATGCATTGGGAGGGAAGAAGATTTGGACTGGGACTGAGATAATAAAGTGTCCCATTTCAGGACAGAGTAATGTATAACTGAGAGCTTCATAACAATAGCCAATAAAAACTAAGTAGAAATCTAGCACTTCTTAAATTTTAATGTCTATGTTTAAATTCTGGTATCATTATGCCATGAAAATCTTTTCCCTATGAAGGCTGTAAAGATCCTTATTGAAAGGTCAGTATCCACTCAATTCCTAATGGATGTGACTGCTGGAGACCACCTCCAAAATTAAAATGAAAATGTCAATTTCATACAGAGAAACTACACATTTACTATGAAATTAATTGAAAATACGCTGCTGCAAAATGTATTTTCAATCAAATCTCAGCAGGCATGTAAGATAGTTACAAATATTGATACAGTGACATTCTCATCTTGAGTTTAAAAAAAACTAAAATTCACATGTAGCATACAACAATGGTGAGAACGGGTATGAAGCTTGGTTGATAAGTGGGAATTAACATTAGAGTCAGACAGGAGCTACACAACTGTCATCTTGAAAAAGACAGTCTAAGCACCTTCCCTTGACAGTCAATAGCATCACCACTTGCTCCTGGCACACTGTCCTACATTCCTCATTGAGCCAAAGTTGCTGCCCTGGCTCAGCGATAACCAAAAAGCGAACTTCTTGGCAGACTATGAGGTTACAGATTATGGTTAAACACAATTATGCTACTTCCAATGGCCCACAGCACATGGATGCCCACTTTTCAGCAGCCGAATTGATTCTGAATGTATCCCATTTAGTACAGCGGTACTGTTACATAACACAATGGTACAATCTCTCAATGTGAAGCCTTTACAGGAGTTCTGTGCTGGCCACTCCAATGTGTCGGTACTCCAACTGCATGTGTGAAACCTACAACCAGCTGCACAGCTGCGCAATGTACAGGGAACATTAGTCAATACTGAAGTTAATAAGCTACTCACTGACAGACATTAAAGTTCCTTAGCCAGAATACTGTGTGCCCTTGCTATGCCAATGCTTCTTCCAAATAGTGTCCAAACTGAAACTTTGATGCACCCAGAGGAAAGATTACAGGTGGTAATTGGCAGGAGGTTTTCTTGTCCACAATGCAATGACATTTAATCGGACTGAGCGTAAATACTGAGGATGACCAGAGTAACCGCTGGCTTTCAACTCAATGTGAATTGTGTCTAAAAACTAGGATGTCCTGTTAAAATTGTACATGATACTAGCCAGACCACATCTAGGATACTTTGAATAGATTTTTCTAAAGAAAGACATACTAGCCTTGGAGGCAGTCCAGAGAAGATGCATTAGGTTTATGGAGGGATTTTCTAATGAGAGATTGAGTAGGTCAAGCCTGTACTTATCAGAGTCTAGAGGAGAAGAACGCTTATTGAAATACAGAAGATTCCTAGAGGGCTCCTCAGGGTAGATACTGAGAGGTTGTTTTCCTTTGTGGGAGAGACTAGGACCAGCAGGCATAATCTGAGAGTAAAGGGTGACTCATTAAAGACAGAGATAAGAGGGACATTTTCCCCTCATACAGTAGCGAATCTGAGCAATCCTTTATCACTGAGAGCTATCAAGGTAGGGTCAGTAAAATTCAAGGCTGAGAAAGACAGATTTTTAATCAAGATATATGAGGGAAAGGCAGGAAAGTTGAGTTGAGGCTTATCAGATCGGCCAAAATCTCACTGAATAGCACAGCAGACTCAATCAGCCTAATTCCACTCCTACAACCTATGGTATATTACTGTGACATCCTTTCATTTGTATTGCAAGTGTGTCGGTACTACATGTGTATTGTGACGGAGGAATCTGTGACATTGGGTGCAAAGCTATGACTGATGAATATCAGTACACCCAGACTGTTGCTTCCCTAGTCTGGGGGACAGCTCTCTGAATTTCCAAGTGTGAGTATCTTTGGTGTTTCCATTGCCTCAGCAGATGCTGCATGGTCTATTGGCTATTACGCTTATTCAACATCAGCTATTACTCTTCTTCAACCACAAGGGTTTGAATAATTCAGTGACTTGACTAGCTATTTCAGACAGCAATTAAAAATGAACCAATTTTCTAGGGTCTGAAGTCATATATGAACCCTCAGGCCCGGTAAGGATAGCTGATTTTCTTTCCCAAAAGAGGACATTAATGAACCAGACTTTTACAATAATCCAGTAGTTCAATGATCATCATTGCAGAGAAATGACTTCTATTTCAGATTTTTAAATTGAACTAAACCTTCTCCAACAGCTGTGGTGGTATTTATTGATTGATTGCAGTAAAACTTCCCCAGCAGCTGTGATGAAATTTTAACTCATCTCTTTGAAGAACCAGTCTGAACTAGCGAGTTTTGAGAAGATTTGTAGCTCAGATTGAGTTTCTGGATGTGAGTTTGCTCGCTGAGCTGTAAGGTTAGATTTCAGACGTTTCGTCACCATTCTAGGTAACGTCATCAACTAGTCTGAACCTCTGGAATAATTATACAATGCCATACTACCTGCTGCCATTAAATTGATCATAATTACATTACAGTATGTGAAATCCTGTTGAGGGGAGATAATAGTATAATGGCTCAGTGGGACCTCTCATACTACACAGCAGATTCAATGGGCTGAATGGCCTACTTCTGCTCCTACGTTTTATGTCTTATTGTCAATGTTGCTGCATTTGCACTCCCAAATCCAAGACTCACGTTCTCAGCATAACGGGTTCAAAGCCCACCAGGGCAAATAGTGAAATTTGAATTGAATAAAAAACACTAGGAATTGAAAATCTGGACTAATGGTAACCATGTCGATCGCTGTAAAAACAAACTCACTAAAATAAGAACTGTGGATGCTGGAAATCTAAAATCAACACAGAAATTACTGGAGAAACTCAGCAGGTCTGACAGCATCTGTGAAGAGCAAAGAGGCAACATTTTCAGTCCAGTGTCCCTTCAGAACTGCTGGAGCCTCTCCAGCAATTTCAGTTTTTGTATCAAAATCTGCCACCTGGACCTGGTCTAGTCTGTATGTGAATCCAGACATCTGGAAATATTACTGACTCTATATTGCCCTCTGGGCAATCAGGGATGGGCAATAAGCACTGGCTGACTCAACAACACTCACATCCAATGAGCAAATTAAATAGAATTAGCTCAAAAACAAAAATTGCTGGGAAAACTCAGCAGATCTGGCAGCATCTGTGGAAACATGCTGCCAGACTGGAGTATCTCCAGTAATTTCTGTTTATGTTTCAGATAAGGTGGCTCAGTGATCAATACTGCTGCCTCACAGCACCAAGGGCCTGGGTTCAATTCCAGCCTCGGTTGACTGTCTGTATGGAGTTTGGACATTCTCCCTGTATCAGTATGGGTTTCCTCCCACAGTCATAAGATGTGCAGGTTAAGGTGAATTTGCCATGGTAAAGTGCCAACAGTGTCCAGGGTGTGGGTTAGCCACAGTAAATGCAGGGTTACAGGAATGATGTGGATTTGGGTGGGATGCTCTTCAGAGGGTCAGTGTAGACACGGTGGGCCGAATAACCTGCTTCCAACTGTACGGTTCTATGTTCCACATCGACGGTTCTTTGTTTTATTATATAAATAGAATCGGCTGCATTATTTCTGAACGTGAGAAAAAGTGCTTCAACGGCGTAAAGGGTTTTGGAACGTCCAAACGGCACGAGAGAAATGCAAGTCTTTCCTTTAGCTTTTAGATCTTTCCAACTTCAGTGTCAAAAGGGGCAATTCCCGCCACTAACCAGCCTCCCCACTTCAGACAAATGTTTCGCTTCCAGCCAAATCCAACCAACCGGAAGCACTCCGCCCGGGGTCGTGATCGACAGCGGCCTGGGCCAACCAGACGGGGAGTTTCGACGTCACTACCGCGCACGGACCAATCAGCACCGACCCGGCGGGGCGGGGCCCAGTCCGCCCTATAAAACCAGGCCGGCGAGCTAGGCCTCCGGCTCCGCCTGGGCGCTAACGGGTGAGGATTGGGACGCAGCAGTTTGAGTAACCGGGGCCAGGTTTAAACCCGCGATAACAATCAGCGCCGAACGGTGGCGGAAGTTTGACTCTAGGGGCAAAAAAAGGGAGTTAAAAGCCGGCAGCGAAATTTTAAGCTTTAATTCCCTACAATGAATGGTAGTTGGGGCGCGGTTGCTGCCATGGCAGCGGCCGGCGGTTTAGAAGCCCTGACCGGGCAGAGAACAAAACCCTCCCACACCGCCATCGGAGTTCACCGTTCTCATGTTATAACCGCGCGGAGCGGCTGTGATGAGGAAGGAAAGAAGGGTTCGGTCACTCACGTTGTCGATAACCACCGGCTGGTTGGCGATCACATCGTACGACTCCATGGCGGACTCCTCGCCAAAACCTTCCCCCAGCGGTGCCGGCGACTGCGCATGCGCCGCCCCGGGCCATTACATCATCCTGGCCGCCCCAGTCAAGCAGTGAGAGTCCCTCCCTCCTGCAACTTGTAATGTGGTCATTGCATGGCCATGTATGAAGCACAAAGTAGACTTGCATCCCCCTCTCTGAAGGGTCTAGGCCCGAAACGTCAGCTCTTGTGCTCCTGTAAGCTGCTTGGCCTGTTGTGTTCATCCAGCTCCTCACTTTGTTATCTCGGATTCTCCAGCACCTGCAGTTCCCATTATCTCTCGACTTGCATGTGTGCCCTTAGTTTTATTTCCACGACCGCCGGCCTTCCCAAAGCGCTCTTCAGCCCATGGAATCATACCGGCACAGAAGAGACCCTTCCAGTCTGTGCCACTGAAACAATTACACTGCCACCCACACCAGTCCCAAAGGGAATGGAGTGTAAGCACTGGGAAGTCTTGCTTAAGTTATACATGGCGTTAGCTAGCCTATAGGACGAAGCCAGATTGCTTGGGGGGAGAAAACGTAGCAAGTCTGGCAGTAGAAATAGTAGGAACTGCAGGTGACAGTATTTGCACTGCCTTCCGCTCCCACGAGGAGCTCAGTTTCTTTAGATTAGAATCCCTACAGTGTGGAAACAGGCCCTTTGGTCCAAGTCCACACCGCCCCTTGAAGCATCCCACCCAGACCCATTCCCCTCCAACCCACACACCCCTGAACACTATGGGCAATTTCCCATGGCCAATCCACCTAGTCAGCACATCTTTGTGTGGGTTTCCTCCCACAGTCCAGACACATGGAGAATGTGCAAACTCAACACAGACGGTCGTGCAAGGGTGGAATCAAACCCGACGTCCTCGTGCTGTGAGGCTGCAGTGCTAACCACTGAGCCACCGTTCATCCACTTCAACACCTTCCACCCCAACCTTAAGTTTACCTGGACTATCTCGAATACCTCTCTGTCTCTAACTCTGGCAGCCACCTCGAAAACGATATCCATTTCAAACCAACTGACTCCCACAGCTACCTAGAATACACCACCTCTCGCTCACCTTCCTGCAAAAAATGCCATCTCCTATTCCTAATTCCTTCGCCTCTGCGCAACTGTTCCCGGGATGAGGCATTCCACGCCCATATAATCTCAGATGTCCTCGTTTTTCCAGGACTGCAACTCTTTCCTCCACCCCCCCCCCTCCCCCCCAGTGGCCGAGAACACCCTTGACCATGTCGCTGGCATTTCCCACAACTCATCCCTCACACCCCTTCCCTGCAATAACTAAAAAACAGAATCCTCTTAGTCTTCACATACCACCCCACCAATGTCTGGATCCAATGCATCATCCTCTGACACTTCTGCCATCTGCAGTCCAACCCCACCACCCAAGATATTTTTCCCCCCCACCCCTATCTGCTTTCCAGTGGGATCCCCCTTTCCATGACTGCCTTGTCTGTTCCACACTCCCCTCCAGACCCAGCACTTTTCCCTGCAACTGCAGGAAGTGCTACACCTGCGCCTACAGCTTCCCTCTCACCCCCATCCCAGGCTGCAAGAAGACTTTCCACATCAAGATGATGTTCACCTGCACATCTGCTAATGTGGTATACTGCATCCGCTGTTCCCATTGGGGAAACCAAGCAGAGGCTTGGGGACCACCTTGCAGAACACCTACGCTCAGTTTGCACTAAACAACTGCGCCTCCCAGCCGTGAAACATTTCAACTCCCCTCCTATTCCTCAGATGACGTGTCCATCCTGGGCCTCCCACAGTGCCACAATGATGCTACCTGAAGGTTTTAGGAACAGCAACTCATATTCCACTTGGGAACCCTGCAGCCCAATGGTATCAATGTGGACTTCACAAGCTTCAAATCTCCCTTTCCCCTACCGCATCCCAAAACCAGCCCAGCTTGTCCCAGCCTGCCTAACCTATTCTTCCTCTCACCTATGCCCTCCTCCCACCTCAAACCGCACCTCCATCTCCCACCTACTCTCCTCATCCTGTCCCCTTGACCTGTCCGTCCTCCCTGGACTGACCTATCTCCTCCCTACCTCCCCACCTACACTCACCTTTACTGGCTCCATCCCTGCCTCTTTGACATGTCTGTCTCCTCTCCACCTAATGCTTATCCAAGGATTGTTTAAATGCCCCTAATGCAGCTGAGTTAACTACATTGGCAGGCAGGGCATTCCACACCCTTACCACCCTCTGAGTAAAGAACCTGCTTCTGACATGTCTTAAATCTATCACCCCTCAATTTGTAACTATGCCCCCTCGTTCTATGTTCTATCTTCTCTATCCATCTTCTATCTGCCTCCCTCCTCTCCCTATTTATTTCAGAACCCCCTTCCTCTCCCCCATTTCTGAAGAAGGGTCAAGGCCTGAAACGGCAGCTTTCCTGTCCCTCTGATGCTGCTTAGCCTGCTGTGTTCATCCAGCTCTATACCTTATTATCTCTTCAAGTCTGGCAACATCTGTGGAGAGTTAATGTTTTGGGTCTGGTGACCTTTCTTCAGAACAGGCTTCTTCTGAATTTCTCCAGCAATTTCTGATTTTCCTTCTATTTCCAGCATTTGCAATTCTTTGGTTTTTTTTAAATTAATTAAGCCATACTTAAAATAATAGTTCCCCTTGTACATTTTTCAGTCAACCTGTTCTGAGATGTTATGACAACTCTGGAGTAGTTAAAACTCAAATCCATGCCTCTGACTCACAGAGAGGGGCACCATAACTGTACCACAAGGGCCCTTTGGTGTGCTTAGAATCATGCAGTACAGAGGAGGTCCTTCAACTCATCAAGTCTGTACCAGCCAGAAATGCACTAGTACCTACAATAATCTGAATGGGATAGGGTTTCAAAATTGGGAAGACTTGCTGAAAATTATAAATGGCACTAGTCAGACCTCACATAGAATACTGTGATGAGTTTGCTGATCGCCTTAAAATCATGCAGTACAGAAGAGGCCTTTTGGCTCTTCACCTCTGTACAAACCAAAAACACACTACTACCAAAAGAGAATGGGCTTAAAAAAAAGGGAAGTCATGCTACTGGTCAGACCACACGTGGGATACTTGGATGAGTGTCCCCATTAGCAGCATTTCTTTCTCCCCAGCTCACCATTATCCGTTTGTTTGTCCGACTGTCCTCTCTCTCTCGTTTAATCCTCCTTTCCCCACCACCCGCACTTGTCTTTGGCATATATTCCAATCTTTTCCTAACTACGCTTAGTTCTAAAGAAGGTTCACAGGACCTGAAAGATTGACTCTGCTTTCTCTCCGTGGATGTTGTCAGACCTGTTGAGTTTCTCCAGCTATTTCTGTTTTTGGGCCTAAGATACAGTGACCAGTTTTGATCCCCTTAAAATCATGCAGTACAGAAGGGGCCCTTTGGCCGAGTGCGTCTGTCCCACCAAAAAGACACTGCCAAGTATACTAGTCTCAAAGGGAATAGGGTATAAAAGTAGGGAAGTCTTGCAAAAATTATCCATGCCACCAGCCAGACCACACCTAAGATATAGTGAAGAGGTTTTCGTTCCCTTAGAATTGTACAGTACAGAAGAGGCCTTTTGATCCATCAAGTTTATATCAACCAAAAATTACACACCTACCGTCACTAGTCTAATTTTATCTTACTAGGCCCATAGCTGTGTAATGTTCACAGAATCCCTACAGTGTGGAAACAGGGCCTTTAGCCCAAGAAGTCCACACCAAACCTCAGAGCATCCCACCCAGACCCATTTCTCTGTCACCCACCTAACCTATACCTCCCTGAACACTACAGGCAATTTAGCATGGCCAACCCACCCAACCTGCATGTCTTTGTAGTGTGGGAGGAAACCGGAGCAAACTCACGCAGACACAGGGAGAAGGTGCAAACTCCACGCAGTCGCCCGAGGCTGGAATTAAACCCGGATCCCTGGTGCTGTGAGGCAGCAGTGCTCACCACTGAGCCACCTTTAATGTCATATTGTTATGACACTTTAAGTGCTCATTATGTTCTTTAAAAAGGTTGTGAGGTTTCCTGCCTCAACTACCTCCCAAGTAGTGCATTCCATACCCCCAACACCAACTAGGTGTAAATGTTTTTCTTCCAAAACCCTCTACATCTCCTACCTTTCATTTTAAAATCATGCCCCCTTGTTAGATATTTCTAATCAACCTGTTAATAGAGTCATAGCATGGAAACAGACCCTTCAGCCCAATTCATCCACACCAAGTAGGCATCACCGTCTAAACTCTTTCCTCTTCATGTACCCAACCAGGTGCCTTTTCAACATTGTAACTGTACCAGCCTTCAACACTTCCCTTGGCAGCTCATTCCATACACGCTCCACCCTCTGAATGAAAAAGTTACCTCTCTGGTCCTTTTAAAATCTTTCCCCTCTCTCCTTAAACCTGTGCCCTCTAGTTTTGGGCTCTCCCACCGTAGGAAAAAGAACCTGGCTATTCACCCTATTCAGGTCCCTCATGATTTTATAATCCTCTAAGGTTACACCTCAGCTCTAAAGCTCCAGCCTATTAAACTTGTCCTGTAACTTAAACCTTCCAGTCCTGGCAACATCCTTGTAAATTTTTTCTGGGTCCTCTCAAGTTTAACAATATCCTTCCTATAGAAGGGTGACCAGAATTGCACACGGCATTGTAAAAGTGGCTTCACCAATGTTCACTGTAGCCTCAACATGATGTCCCAACTCCCATACTCAATGTTCTGATCAACGAAGTGAAGCGTGCCAATAAGCCGGCTTCACCGTCCTGTCTATTTGTGACTCCACTTTCAAGGACCTATATACCTGTACCCTGAGGTCCCTTTGTTTGGCAATACTCCCCAGAGCCCCTCCATTAATTGGATAAGTCGTGCACTGATTTGCCGTACCAAAATGTTCAGACGTACATCTGTAGAAGATTGGAAGAGGTAGGAACACTGTCACTGCACCTCCGGTCCCCATGTTATTGAAACCCTTTGACTAAGGGGGACAGCTAACTTGAACTTTTCTTGTCCATGGCCCCCATGATCCGATACCTCTCTATCAGGTCCCCGTCAGCCTTCGCTGCTCCAAAGAAAACAACCTGAACTTATTCAACACAAAAACAGAAATTGCTAGAAAATCTCAGCAGATCTTGCAGCATCTGTGGAGAGAAATCACAGTTAACGTTTCAGGTCCAGTGACCCTTCTTCAGATGTGATGGTAGCTAGGAAAAGGATGGCCATCACACAGAAGGTAGAGAGTGGGGAGAGTAAATAATAATTGGAGATAGAGTCCAAAGAGAGAAAAAAAAACAGTTGGACAGATAAAGGAGTGGTTAAAGGTCAGCCTGGAGAAATGAATAGCTGCTAATGGGGACTATTAGTAGTATGTGGCAGTAGTCCATGTGATGTCAAGGCCTGGTGTGTGGGAGTGGGGACAAGCATGGGGAAAGGTACACAAGCCCTAAAGTTGTTAAATTCTGTATGTCTAGAAGGCTGTAGGGTTCCCTAATGGAAAATGAGTTGCTGTTCTTCCAGCTTGCACTGAGCTTCAATGGAGCACTGCAGCAAGCCTGGGACAGAGATGTAGGCCAAAGAACATGGTGGTGTATTGAAATGGCAAGCAACTGGAATGTAAGCTTCTTTTTGGCAGACCAAACATAGGTGTTGTGAAGCAGTCACCCAGTTTGCATTTCATTTCCCCAAATGTACAGGAGACCACGTTGTGAGCAGCAAATACAGTAGACTATATTTTGTGAGGTGCAGGTAAAGAGCTGCTTCACCTGGTTAATGGGGCCTTGGAAGAGGAGGAGGGAGAAAGTAATGGTCAGGTGTTAAACCTTCTGCAGGGGAAGGTGCAGTGGGACTGTGGGGACATGTTGGGAGTCAAGGAGAAGTGGACTAGGGTGGCCTGAAGGGAATAGTCCTTGTGGAAGGCTGACAAGGGAGGGGATGAGAATATGTGTCGGGTGGTAACATCCCACTGGAAATATTGGAAATGGTAGCCATAAGACTGTAAGAAATATGAACAGGAGTAGGCCGATCGGCCTCTTGAACCTGCTCGACCACTCAGTAGGATCATTGTCTGATCCAACAACATCCCTCAATCCTTTTTCCAGGTTATCTTACTACAGCTGCCCAGACCCCATGAATAGGGGCAGAAGTAGGCCATTCAGCCCATTGAATCTGCTCCACCATTCAATAGATCATGGCTGAGCTGATAATCCTCAAATCCGCTTTCCTGCCCTTGACCCATAACCCTTGATTCTCCTACTGATCAAGAATCAATCAACCTCAGCCTCAAGGTCCTAGACTCTCCCATAGGGGGAAACATCCTCGTAGTATTTAGCCTGTCAAGCCCCTTAAGAATCCAATATATTTCAATTTTGTTCTTTTAAACTCCAATGAATAGAGTAAATTTCTTGTCATCATATGGGCTGCTACCACACACTACCCATTGCTAGCTACTAATAGCTCCCATTCGCAGATATATATTCCCACAGACTGACCTTTAACCATTCTATTGTCCATCCAATTGTTTTACACTCTCATTGGGCTCTATCTCCACATCGTTTACTTTTCCCCCTCACCAAACCCAACATCTCATAGCTACCATCAGGTCTGAAGATGGGTGCTGGAATGTTAATTACACTCATGAAAAATCTGTCTATACCAGGGCACATCCTAGTAAACCTTCTCCGCATTGCCTCCAATGAAGTAATATCTTTCCTTACGAGAGAGAGGTGCCACAGAGCTGTCAATGAGGTGAGTTTTAGCGAATAGGATGAAAAGTTTTGCTGGTCCTTTTGGAGAGAAACCATCCATGAAACTCAACAAAATTCAAACTTAACCTCTGGTAAAAATCCGTCCCGAAATATTTTGTGTTGAAGAGCTCCAAACAGCAAGAAAGCTAAGCTGAAGAGGGTTAGAACAGGAGAAAAAGATACAATAGAGAAGGGTTTGCGAGCAGAGGGTGCAGCAATGGCATGTGGTGATCTCTGAGGTGAGAGTGAGGTGACTTAAATGTGAGGTTGAGGATTCTATAGTCTCCTCATTGGGATGTGCAGGCATTGGAGTTTGAAAGGGGTGATTTAACATGAGTGAGGTGGCTGCAGCTTTTTTTAATGAAGTAAATCTTGTAGGAACTAGAAGCAGGGAGTTTAGTAAGGATGATATGGCAGATGTTGATTTGCAAGATTATTTCAAAGTGTCTAAGGGTTTTTGGGCAGCACGGGTCACAGATAGAGGTAAAGGTTGAAAAAGGTAGAAGTAATGTCTATGTAATGCAATGTCAAAAAGACAAGAAGCAGTCTGGCTAATATTGTTAAACTGGGAGAAGGAAGGTAAGCTCCAGGTAAAATGGAAGACAAAAGCCTCAACTATGTCTTTTTCTCCCATTCTACCCCTGTTTAGCCTAGCCCTGTGGCTCTTTAGTCCTCATCAGAATTGGCCTGAAATGACATTTAGGAAATTGATGGCTTGAGGCCAGCGGAACACAGATGTTGATGGGAGCCAGAAATTTGTTCCTTTTGATTTGACTGCCTGTCAAATTAGCTTTTATTAAATTGCAGGTGGAAATAGAAGATGCTCAATGATTTTGTTTTAATCTTCTCATTTTATTTGCCCCAGCTGGGTATTAACCTACTTCTGTCATTGGTGATCTACATTTTCAAACCAAAGAGGATTCATTTATTGTGATCCTTAATGAGTGGCACTCAGCAAAGTCAGCTTTGACATGAGAATTATGATGGCAAAGAGTGCAAGCCTCATAAGCGAAAGCAACTGTGCTTGTTTTCTGAGTCATGTTCCTTCAACTGGTTGCTGAGCGAGTGTCACAGCACTGATGATATCTACAGGCCAGGATTTTTATATTTAAGGTAAGCATCTGTATGAGCACCTTGACCCAGTCAATGATGGTGAAGATGAAATGGCACAGTGGTAGCAATGAAGCAATCTCAGACAGTAAGTTGTAACCCCTCACAGAAGCCATTCGCTGAGCGAAGCGTTATAATGGATGACTCCGAGTTCAAAATTCAGTGTGCAAGTTGTGAAATGAAATAAAGTAGAAACATGTTAAATAATTTTTAAAACACTATTTGTTCACTAGTGTTCTTCTAGGAAGGGCAACCCTGCTTATTCATCCACAATCAGCAGTTGACTGTTCATACTCAATCAAATGGCCCAGCCAGGTAGTCATTTCTAACTAAATAACTTCAAAGTTTAAAAAAATTTATGAAAACAAATTAAAATGCAGTCTGCTCTATGTTGGTGAGGCCAGACACGGACTGGATTGTCACTTTACAGAACATCTCTGCTGCCTCCACGAGACTGACACTACTGACCTTCCAGACGTTTGCTGCTACAATGCTCAATCTTGTTCCTGTTCCCATTTCTGTCCTGGCCATGCTGCAGTTTCTTTTCATTCATTTGTGGGATGTGGGCATCGCTGGCTGGCCAGCGTTTCTTGCCCGTCCCTAGTTGCCCTTTGAGAAGGTGGTAGGGAGCTGCCTTCTTGAACTGCTGCAGTCCTCCAGATGTGGGTTGAACCACAATGCCATTAGGGAGAGAATTCCAGGATTTTGACCCAGCAACAGTGAAGGAATGGTGATATGTTTCCAACTCAGGAAGGTGAGCGACTTGGAGGGGAACTTAGACGTGGTGGTTTTCCCATATACCTGCTGCTCTTGTCCTTAGAGATGGATATGGTCATGGGTTTGGATGGTGCTGTCTGAAGATTTTTGGTAAATTTCTGCTGCGCATCTTCTATATAGTACAGAGATAGTAAGAACTGCCAATGCTGGAGTCTGAGATAACACAGTGTAGAGCTGGACGAACACAGCAGGCCTGGCAGCATCAGAGGAGCAGTAAAGCTGTTGTTTCTGGTCGGGACCCTTCTTCAGAAGTTCTGAGAAAGGGCCCTGACCCGAAACATCAGCTTTCCTGCTCCTCTGATGCTGCCTGGCCTGCTGCGTTCCTCCAGCTCTGCACTGTGTTATTGTAAATAGTACACAGTCCTGCTACTGAGCATCGGTGGTGGAGGGAGTGAATGCTTGTGGATGTGGTGCCAATCAAGCGGGCTGCTTTGTTGTGAATGGTATCAAGCTTCTTGAGTGTTGTTGGGGCTGTACTCATCCAGGCCTAGTGGGCAGTATTCCATCACATGCCTGACTTGTGCCTTGTAGATGCTGGACAGGCTTTGAGGAGTCAGGAGGGGAGTTACTCACCGCAGTATTCCCAGCTTCTGGCCTGCTATTGTATCCACTGTGTTTATGTGTCAAGTCCAATTGAGTTTCTGGTCAATGGTAACCCATAGGATGTTGATAGCGGGGGTTTCAGTGATGATAACAGTGCTCCAGTGAAGCTCAAAAAAGGCTGGAGGAACAGCACCTCACTTTCTGGTTGGGGGCTTTACAGACTTCAGGACTCGATATTGAGCTCAAGAACTTCAGACGGTAAACATTGATGTTCATTTTGATTAGGTCCCATCACACCTCCTTCTCCCTGCCACCCCTCCCCCGACTTTTGCCCCCACATATCTTGTTTGGGTTTCAGCCCAAAATGTTGACTTTCCTGCTCCTTGGATGGTATCTGACTAGCTGTGCTTTCCCAGCTCCACGTTTATTGACTCGAGCATCCAGCATCTGCTGTCCTTACTGTCTCCTGGTTTGTGATAACGGGAACTGCAGATGCTGGAGAATCCACGATAACAAAGTGTGGAGCTGGATGAACACAGCAGGTCAAGCAGCATCTCAGGAGCACAATCTGTGCTCAGCCTGTGTCAGAAAAGATGGACAGGTTGTGCTCCTGAGATGCTGCTTGGCCTGCTGTGTTCATCCAGCTCAACACTTTGTCTCCTGGTTTGTGTGGGTTTGCTGTCAGCGAAACTGACCTATTTTCGAATATTCAAATTTCCTATTAACACCTGTTTTGCATCGTTAACCAACTTCTGGCACCACAATTGTCTTTCATTCTGGGCAGCTTCAAAATCAGTTCCACTCACTCCTCTTGTCAACAGCTCTTAAAAACACTTTGTTTTTTCACTTCTGAAGAAGATTCATACCAGGCTCAAGGTATTCACTCTGTTTCTCTTTCCATGGATCTTGCCGAAACTGAGTATCTCCAGTACTTTCTGTTTTTTATTTCAGATCTCCAGAATCTGTGGTACTTTGTAAAACAAATCAGGCAGTCCTGTCTTGTTCTATAATGGGACCAGTATCACCGTAAGCACCACAGTGGTTTAAGGAGCCAGGCCACCATTACTGTGGACAGCTAAAGTTTGAAAGACATGACCTTTCAGCTGGAAGGAGCTCAACACACAGAATGTTAAAATAACTGAAGCCCTAGCTCACTATATAGATTGAGAGAACAAATCAGATAGGAAGGATCATCAGACCCCAAATATTAACCGTAATTTCTCTTCACAAATGCTGTCAGACCTGCTGAGCTTTTCCAGCGATTTCTGTTTTTGTTTAAGTCAAATAGGCAACTGAAATTGCAGGAGTTAGCAAGAACAACAGGTGCTGGTGTCAAAGATAACACAGGGTGAAGCTTGAGGAACACAGCAGGCCAGGCAGCATCAGAGGAGCAGGAAATTTGATGTTTTGAGTCAGGACCTTTCTTCAGAAATGGGGAAGGGGAGCCGTGAGATAAATAGAGAGAGGAGGGGTGGGGCTGGGGAAGGTAGGTGGGATGGTGATAGATGAGTGCAGGTAGGAAGTTGTGGGGATTGGTCAGTGAGGTGGGAGGAGTGGCTAGGTGTCAGAGAAGATGGACAGGTTGTGTTAAGTCAAGGAGGTGGGAATGAGAGGGAATGTTGGACATGGGATGAGGCCAGGGGTGGGGAGATTTTAAAACTGGTAAATTCAATATTTAGGACAGTGGGCAGTAGGGTCCCGAAGTGGAATATGAGTTGCTGCTCCTCTAGTCTGTGGGTGGTGTCACTGTGACCCTGGAGGAGACCCAGGAAGGACATGTCACCCAGGGAGTGGGAGGGGGCATTAGCATGCTTGGTGATTGGAGGTGTTATCGTTTATCATGTACAGAGCACAGATGCTCTACAAAACAGTCTCCGAGTGTTGTCTTAAACAGAAATTGCAAAGTGTGAATAGCTCCTGGAAGCATTTACACCTCAGTCAGCTTTGATGCAAGTGTTTCTCACCATGGGAAGAGCATCATATTTTGTTTTGGGAAAACAAAAGGACAGTTGTTTGCGCTTTCCTGTAGGCCAGGACTCTAAGCATACCAAGCTGAAGAGAGGATGGAAGCCAGACAATACAACAGAAAATTAGTAGAATCTCTGCTGAGGCCCAGCTGTATGATAGTGTGACTTGAACACGATAGAAAGTAACAGTGAAAGGTAAAGTCACCATAGTCCTGATCTGGTTTAACCTGAGGGACACCACATCTTGGGTAAACGGAGAGGTTGTGGAGAGTCCTTCATGGTAACCTCAGCTGGTGCAGGAATTGGACCCACGTCATTAACATCACTTTGCATTGCACACAAGCCATCCAACCAACTGATCTAACTGATCATTAGAAAGGTAGCCACTGCAGTCAGGCTAGGAAGACAGACCTCTCATCTAGATCCACGCATGCAATCAACTGTAGTATCAATCAGCTGTGTGGGTGATTGTAAGTTTCAGTCAAGTCACAGAGGGATTTGTCCTGTGGTTTTTGCGGGTTCAATAAAGGAACAAACCTATGTTGAGCCAACAACAACAAAAACAAAGTTGCTGGGAAAGCTCAGCAGGTCTGGCAGCATCTGTGAAGGAAAAAACAGAGTTAATGTTTTGGGTCTGGTGACCCTTCCTCAGGACAGGTTGAGCTAAATCCTGTCATTGCATGCACTTTGTTCTCGCAATTCGAGGGTCTAAGAAACGCTGTGAGGTGGAAGGGAGTGGAATGTACTATAGGTTAGACAACAAATGTGACCTTGTGCAAATGCTGAGAGGGCAGCACGGTGGCTCAGTGGTTAACATTGTAGCCTCACGGCACCAGGGACCCGGGTTCAATTCCAGCCTTGGGCAACTGTCTCTGTGGAGTTTGCACATTCTCCCTGTGTCTGCTTGGGTTTCCTCCGGGTGCTCCAGTTTCCTCCCACAGTCCAAAGATGTGCAGGCTAGGATGATCAGCCATGCTAAATTGCCCGTAGTGTTCAGGGGTGTGTGGGTTATAGGAGGATGGGTCTGGGTGGGATGCTTCAAGGGGTGGTGTGGATTTGTTGGGCTGAAGGGCCTGTTTCCACACTGTAGGGAATTTAATCTAAGCAGTTATTCTAATGTCACTGTCTTGAAATTATCTGTAATGATTGTGCTGCTAAAAATAAGTAGATCTAGAGTGGGAGGTAAATATTAGTTCTATTATCAAAGCAACAAAATGGCCATTTATTATTAATGTACAAATTGTACATGTTCTGAAGCCTCAAGTTATGAAATTGTAACCATTTCCCCATCTTTGTTCACCCACTTTGAATGTGTGGTCTCATACAATCACAAAGCAGCAACATAAAGGTGCTGAAGCTGTTCAGCAAAGGTCTTGCTGAGTCATGCTTGGCCCTGATTACCATTGGTACTCTGATGTTTTTCATGACTGTAGTCTGGAGACACTTAACAACAGACGCAATTAACTCTGCCTTTTTCTAGATTGCTGCAGAGCTCTGAATTTCACCACAGATTTCCTTCAGGCAGCTCTCATAGTGGATCAGCGGTTAGCACTGCTGCCTCACAGCGCGAGGATCTCGGGTTTGATTCCACCCTCGGGCGACTGTCTGTGTTGAGTGTACACATTCTCCCTGTGTCTGCGTGGGTTTCCTCCGGGTGCTCTGGTGACCTCCCACAGTCCAAAGATGTGCAGGCTAGGTGGATTGGCCATGAGAAATTGCCCATTAGCTGCTGCAGGAATTAAACATATCACTCAGTCGTGCAGCCAACTGAGGTAACCAACCTCCACTAAATATGCAAGTGTAAAACAGAATCGCAAAGACTAACAGGTTTATAGATTTGTAGAATTTTACAGCACAGAAGGAGGCCATTCAACTCAACATGTCTGTACTGGCTCCCAAAAGAGCTACCCAGCTCGTCCCACCCTCCAGCCTTATCTCTGCAGCCTCCTAAATTCATCACTTTCAGATGTCTATTTCAGCTCTCTTTTGAAACCCCCCTTTAGAATCTGCACCCCCCCCACCACCACTGTCCCCTGCTGAACGTTCCAAATCCTAACAATTCTCTGAGTAAAGAAGCTGCTCCTCATCTCACTCCTAGCTCTCTTGCTGACAATCTTGAAGTTATGACCCCTACTTATTGACATATTGAACAGTGGAAACAGACTGCCCTTTTCCTGGTCAAAATTGTTCCCAGTTTTGAACACCTCAATAAGGTCGCCTCTTAAGGTTCTGAAGAAGGGTAACACCTGGAACAATGACTGCTCCTTTCCACCAGATGCTGCCTGGCCTCCTGTGTTCTTCTAGCCTCCCGGTTGTCTACCTTGGATTCCAGCATCCACAGTTATTTCCCCCCAAACATCTCTTAATCTACTCGGCTCCAGAAGAACAAGCCAAATCCTTCATTCCCAATATCATTCTAGTAAATCTCCTTTGAATTCTCTCCAGGGCTTTTACATCCTTCCCTAAAGAAGTGCCCAGAATTGAACACAATACTCCAAATTTGGCCTGACCAGTAATTTACAATAGTGTGGCATCCTTTCCTTTCTTTTACACTCTATGCCTTCTTTATAAACCAATGATCCTATAAGTCTTCTCTCTATCTCCCTCTCTCCATATATATTTTATTGCCCGATCTGACATCCCTCCTCCTCCAGCCTTTGACACAACCTCGGATTTCCCACCTTCACGCGTGTGCAGTCAGGAGCCATCGGCAGGAGGACAACAGGCAAACACTCAAACAACACCTTTGGGGCTACACCTCCCACTGGTCTGAGCAGGCGCAGAGACAGAATGCGGCCTGGAACCGCTGGTTGACAGTTGGCTGGCAGAAATGTTGGAAATTGAGCTGGTTTATTCTCACATTCAGAAGAGTGAGAGGTGATTTGATTGATGTGTATAAGATCCTGAATGGTCTTGAATGTGAAAAGGATGTTTACTTCTATGTTACACCTCTGTCACCTCAGTTCACGTGTCCTGGATGTCATTTGAAGATTTTTTTAAACCATACAATTCTGACTTGGGGTCACATTTGACTTGAGACATTAACTGATGAGTATTTTTAGCATTTTCTATTTTTAATTCAGAATTATTTTACAATTCGTACTGTTGTATTTTCAAGTTGATTGACTGCAACATTTAACTCAGTTCAGCCCCTGGCTACAACAGATGTTGATTTTAAATAAACCTTCAACAACATTAATTATAACCTTCAAAAGTACAAATGCAAGCAACCAAGATGACTTTGGATGTCAACAAATTTAACATATGAGGAAAATTTAGGAAGGTTGAACATACTTTCTTTGGAAAAGAGGAGGTAATCTCATTAAATTCCACAAATCATACTGAGGATTAACAAAGGCAAATAATTCATTCTGGCACAAGGTTCAAATGCCAAGTTGCCCAAGTTAAAAATTAATAAGTAGGAGTAAGAAGAGACGTCAAGTGAAACCATTTCACTCAAAAGATAATAAGGTTGTTAAATAAGTTACTAAGAGGGCTATTGAAGCAATCAGTGTAAATAGTTAATTATGAATGAGATCACGATATATTCGGTTTTGTAGTCATTTAACTGGCTGATACTGGAAGATTCAGACTCAACAGTAGGCGGATGGCAGAGATGATTTACGACAAGAAGCAGCTGTGGGACCATATTCCATCAAAAATAACAAAATTGAGGATGTATTAAAAAAAATGAGGTGGGGAGTGGAGTAATGAAACAAAGTAGAAACTGCTACCGCAGCATCTTGTAGATACTGTTACTGACCACATGGTGGCAGCTTTAACCAGAAACAAACAACTTTAAGAAATAGTAGGAACTGCAGATGCCGGAGAATCTGAGATAACAAGGTGTAGAGCTGGATGAACACAGCAGGCCAAGCAGCATCAGAGGAGCAGGGAGGCTGACATTTCGGGTCTGGAGCTGTTTTCTGAAGAAGGGACCAGACCCGAAACGTCAGCTTTCCTGCTCCTCTGATGCTGTTTGGCTGGTGTGTTCATCCAGCTCTGCACCTTGTGATCTCTAACTTTAAGAAATGTTGCAGTTTGGGAAAAACATATATCCGGAAGATTTTCTGATAGATTCTTGGTAGTTTCCTTTTTAAGGAGCTGTAACTCTTCCAGGTCATGTTCTACTTGTGGAATTAAATTTTTGGTTATTTTTATTCATTAATAGGATGATGATGTCACAGGCCAGGCAGCATTTACTGCCCATCCCTAATTGCACGGAGGGCAGTTATGAATCAACCACGTTGCTGTGGGTCTGGTGTCACATGAAGGCCAGACCAGGTAAGGATGGCAGTTTCCTTCCCTAAAGGACATTAGTGAACCAGATGTTTTTTTCGCCAACAATCGGCAATGGATTTATGGTTATCATTACACTCTTACTTCCAGATATTTATTGAATTCAAATTCCACCATCTGCCGTGGCAGGATTTGAACTGGGTCACCCAGAAAATTATGTGAATCTCTGGATTAACAGTCCAGCAATCATACCACTAGACCGTCACCTCCCATAACATAGCTCTCCACACAAAGCTCTAGAGATCATCTGAAGTTCTCCAGCATTTCCTGTTTCTATCCCACAAAAAGTAACTTAGGTAAATGACCATAATACCTTGCAGGTGCTGAGTCAGGCAAGAATGTTGGCCTAGGTAATGAGATCTCCTCTGCTTACTCTTCAAATAGTGGTACTAACGGGACTCTTTTAAATCCATTTGAACAGACAGGTACGTGCGTCTCCCAAAAGCTAATAGTGCCTCAGTGTTGGAACGGAGGTAAAGTCCAGATTGTATTAGAGTTGGACATACAATCTCCTCACTCGAAGCCTAACACAGTCACACTGATTGAAATTCTCGCCCAGTCATTTGCCTGAATTTGCAAAGCAACCCTGCAAACATCACAAGCTGTCTGACTTAAAACAAAACTTTCACAAAGAAAATCTTTCACATCACCGTAAAATGTCATGGACAAGTAAACAAGGACAAATTTTCATGTATACTCATGTTTGTGGCTTGAGGGCATCGCCAAACCTTCACATCCAGTCAGTCAGTAAAGTGTTTGTATTAATTTGTTGCATTCCATCTTTGTTCCTAGAAAGTAAGGAACTTTGTGTTGCTAGGTACTGTAATAGGAAAATACATTTTCCTTCCAAATGGCTTATATCAAAAGTGAATGTTGCAGGAAGTGGGACAATCTCAAACGTAAGTGGACACCATGGATGGTGGAGTGCATTACAACTCAAGTAGGTTGAAGGTTAATAGACCTGAACAAGATTGAAGTTTAATAGAGCTGAAGGGGGCTTAGGAATACTAAAGTAGGATGACACATTAGAATGCAGGTAGCCCCAGTAACCTGAAATCCTGTGTGAACTAGTGGAAGATCCTACGATTTTACTTGGTCCAGATGTTAATAAACCTATCCAGGTGTTGAATTAGACAGCAAAAGCTTTTCAGCAATGTGTGAGGGTTTTATTATAAACCTAATTTAACACAAACACTGGTTTTCAACTTTTTGCTTTTGGACCCTAGCCGCACTGGGGAAGGGCACAACTCTTTTTCTTAAAATAAACATAATCTCCAAATTAAAAACCACTGTCCACTGTGACAGTGTGACAAGAACCAAAATTTTAAAAAAACACTAATATACCAGAGAGGGGAAAATAAACCAGGCTGGGTCTAAATCAAAATCGTATTTGAGGGAATGATAATGCACCCCAGCCCTAGAGGTGACCACCTAAACTGAAAGGATTGCATTGAACACAATGTGCTCCCTCTCCATGGACTCCCAGGAGCAGACATAACTATGAAGGGAGGCAGGCGGTTGGGAGTGAAGACCTTTTCCATGGCCTGCTGGACTTACTCGTGGCTCCTTTGGCCAGGCTCATGAGGAGTTCCTTTGACCCGCCTGCACCCCTTACCCACTGCGTCCAGTTCCCAAAGATCAGACTGTGGGCCTGAAGCACAGCCAATAAAACAATACAATGTTTTTGAAAGTAGCCTAAGAGGTGGTGCGATCTCCAATAACCAATCTAGACATGGTTCACTGCTCCATCCAAAATCCCTGATGGAAAGGTGTTGGACTTCAGTGTAGCGATCACTCACACAAAAAGTGAAATGCCAAGGTGTGGCCAGCTTGTGGATAAAAATTATGTGAAGGCCATGGACTCAAATAAATCCAACCATCCAATTAACGAATCACATAATTGACAAATAGCAAACCCTGCAGCAGGATAAGAACCCAACATTCAAAACGGGGGGGGGACTCAACCAAAAATGGTGGGGTGGTTGGAAGAGAATGTATCTCATCCCATGTAACTCTCACAGGTTCAAGGGTACTGCTAGGCACCATGTGCTCCTTCTCCAAGGACAACTGGTCTCAGCCCTCTATTTTATATGAGTAAACACACCACCAAATGAACAAGTTACTCAATTAATAAATTACAAACAGGGATGCAAGATTATTTTTTGGAAACAGATGCACCATCAAATTAAGAAAAACATCGAATTAATGAATTACCAACACTCCCCACCAGGGGTAGGGTCCCAACAACAAAAATCAAAAAGGGGAGAAGTGAATTTAAATGGTTAGTAGGAGAGATTGTGTATTCCATGCCCCACCTTTCTCTAAACTCAGTTCTTTTTAGAAATTTACCACGAAATTAACAAATCACCTATTTCTAACCATGACCCAGTCAACGACTAAAATCAAAACAGAGGAGACAGTTGCACAATAACATTACTCAAAAAGCTGGGAAAACAAGGGAGGAAATTACATCAAAATAGTATTGGAGGTTTCTAATTTAGATTAGATTCCTAATTAACCTGTTCAGAAATATTATTGTGTATCTCTGGAGAAGGTCAGACTTGAACCCAGCTCTCCCTAAATGTTGGACCCAGCTTTGTTTAAATAACCCATCACCACATCACCCAATTAAAACAATTAACAATTTACAAGCATTGCAACAAGAACTAAAGTAAAGGAAGCTTATGGAGAGGGGAGGGGACTAAATTAAAATGGTGTTGGAGGGGGTGATAATGCACTCCAGACTCTGCGGTGCCTGCCTCTCTCCACTTCCTGGTGGACACCACTTCCTGGAAAAGGGCTTCCAAGTGCACCTGGGCACAGACTTAGCTGCTGAAGAGAGGCGTCAATTCACCCAGGGATCAAATTTAAAAAAAACAAATTTGAAGTTTCCTAGAATTGGAAACAGAGACCTCAAAGAAGGACAAGGAGAAGATAGACCAAGTGAAAAGCACTTCCACCGTTTTTCCCAGAACAACAATAATGTTTCATCCCACTAGTCTCTACATTTAAAGGGTCATCCTCCATCATTTCCACTACTACCACCCTATCTTTCCCTCCATTCTACTGTCCGCATTCTATAGGGACCATTCCATCTGTGACAGCCTGTTGCATTCCTCCATCATCACTAACATTTCCTCAATCCCCCATGGCAACATCCCAGTCAATTGCAGAAGGTGTTATATTTGTCTATCCATCATCTCCTTCATCACTGACCAAAGCCCCAAACACACCTTCCATGTGAAGCAAAGTCTTACTTGTATCACTTGCAATCCAGTCTACTGCATTCGCTGCTCACAATGTGGTTTCCTTCATGTTGCCATTCCAAAGCACCTCCTTGCTTTCATGCTAACATTTTTACCCTGGGTTTGCTGCAACGTTCCAATGAGGCACAACGCAAGCTCGAAGAACATCACAACCTTTATGATCACTTTACAGCCTCTAGAATTCAATATTGTCTCTCCCCCACTTTCATCTATTCTTTCCCTTCACCTACCAAATATGGTCTTGTCTTGTTTGTGATATGTTTTCTTTGCTCTCAATAGAGAAGGCCCATTGTCTTCCTTTCACACCTTAATTTACAGTTATACTGTTTACAATTTATACAGTTTCTCCTTACCCACCATTAGCAACCCCTTTGTCTTTTGCATGGAACCCTGACATCACCTGTTCCCCTATATGAGATAACAAATTGTGAAGCTGGATGAACACAGCAGGCCAAGCAGCATCTCCGGAGCTTGTGCTCCTGAGATGCTGCTTGGCCTGCTGTGTTCATCCAGCTTCACACTTTGTTATCTTGGATTCTCCAGCATCTGAGGTTCCCATTATCGCCTGTTCCCCTCACTCTTTTTCTTCCTCTGGCAAAAGTGTAAAAAACACTATCTTCCAACACCATTCAATTCCAAAGAAGAATCTTTGGGGTCAAAATGTTAACTCTGTTTCTCTCTCCACAGATGCTGCCAGACCTGCTGAGTTTCTCCAGCAATCTGTTTGTTTCCAATAGATTTGAGTTGAGTGAAAACATCAGCTATTGACTGTAACTTTATTGTTGCTTGAATTGCAAACAGCTTTTGTTTAGTCCTAAAAACACATGCAGTTTTTTGTTTGTTTATTCTTTCTTCATTTTTCTGGATTTTTAAACAAAAATTAACCTTAACAACCCCATTTGAAGGTGTTGCAGTGTCTTCTGCTCTCACATTCAATAACGGTGAAGTGTTATATTCTGATGGACATGAGGGAAAGACTAGCCCTCCTTCACAATAAAATGTGAGGCTGGATGAACACAGCAGGCCAAGCAGCATCCCAGGAGCACAAAAGCTGACGTTTCGGGCCGAGACCCTTCATCAGAGAGGGGGATGGGGAGAGGGAACTGGAATAAATAGGGAGAGAGGGGGAGGCGGACCGAAGATGGAGAGTAAAGAAGATAGGTGGAGAGAGTATAGGTGGGGAGGTAGGGAGGGGATAGGTCAGTCCAGGGAAGACGGACAGGTCAAGGAGGTGGGATGAGGTTAGTAGGTAGCTGGGGGTGCGGCTTGGGGTGGGAGGAAGGGATGGGTGAGAGGAAGAACCGGTTAGGGAGGCAGAGACAGGTTGGACTGGTTTTGGGATGCAGTGGGTGGGGGGGAAGAGCTGGGCTGGTTGTGTGGTGCAGTGGGGGGAGGGGACGAACTGGGCTGGTTTAGGGATGCAGTAGGGGAAGGGGAGATTTTGAAACTGGTGAAGTCCACATTGATACCATATGGCTGCAGGGTTCCCAGGCGGAATATGAGTTGCTGTTCCTGCAACCTTCGGGTGGCATCATTGTGGCAGTGCAGGAGGCCCATGATGGACATGTCATCTAGAGAATGGGAGGGGGAGTGGAAATGGTTTGCGACTGGGAGGTGCAGTTGTTTGTTGCGAACTGAGCGGAGGTGTTCTGCAAAGCGGTCTCCAAGCCTCCGCTTGGTTTCTCCAATGTAGAGGAAGCCGCACCGGGTACAGTGGATGCAGTATACCACATTGGCAGATGTGCAGGTGAACCTCTGCTTAATATGGAAAGTCATCTTGGGGCCTGGGATAGGGGTGAGGGAGGAGGTGTGGGGGCAAGTGTAGCATTTCCTGCGGTTGCAGGGGAAGGTGCCGGGTGTGGTGGGGTTGGAGGGCAGTGTGGAGCGAACAAGGGAGTCACGGAGAGAGTGGTCTCTCCGGAAAGCAGACAGGGGTGGGGATGGAAAAATGTCTTGGGTGGTGGGGTCGGACTGTAAATGGCAAAAGTGTCGGAGGATGATGCGTTGTATCCGGAGGTTGGTAGGGTGGTGTGTGAGAACGAGAGGGATCCTCTTAGGGCGGTTGTGGCCGGGGCGGGGTGTGAGGGATGTGTTGCAGGAAATACGGGAGATGCGCTCAACGGCGTTCTCGATCACTCCTTCAGACAGGTTCTAACATCAAACTGCACTAAGGAAGATCATATTCTGATGTTTATTCTTAGTCCAGAAGCTAAAATGATAGTTGATCAAACAGGTGATGTTTTAAAATCAATTTAAGTATGTGATTTTCTATTTACAATGAAATGTGCCCTCAGCAGGTTTTTTTAACTTGCCCTCACTGACAATGTCTTGGTAGAGCCCTGGGGTCCACAGCTGGGTAGAAGGAACTTCCCCTATGCTGGAGCCTGCTAACCTTGAAGGTTTGGGCAAGTGATCTCAAGCTCATTTGTGGCTACATGGTCCAGACATGATGAGTGTGTCCTGCCCAGTCTAAGCCTCCTCTACTCCAATTTCCACAGGGTTGGGAACCTTCAGCAGGATGGAGGGTCTGGTCACCTCTGGAGCATCCTGAGAGGAAACTGGTAGCACCACATTGTCTCCTCAAGAGGAAGCAGCATCCAGTATGAGGCCAAGCACTCTCTTTTCCCTTGTTGTTGATGCTAAGCGACAATGGCTACAGAATTGCAGGACTATGTGCAATTCTTGCAGCCACTGAGTTTTCTGTTAGAACAGCTGTCCACACCAGACTATCCCTGGAGACAGCCTGACTCATGTAATGAGAATATTGGTGGACTCTTCCAATCTTCAATCTAATTCACCAAGTATCGCTGTTTATGCATTTTCATGAAGTTATTAATTGCCAACTCCATTGGATCATCTTCAGCCTCAGGCTGAGCAAGTGCCTGGTGTCCATCAGTTTTCTGAGTCCTCGGTCAGATACAGAGATTTGCCAGGGATGTACTCCCCAGGGTATGCTCCCAAGCCTGATCTGGATAAAATAGTCACTGAGATGAAAGTATCTGTGCTGGTGTAGACAGCAGGAGAAAAAGATGCCAGTGCTTCCTCTGAGGGATGTGTGGCTTCTTCCTCAAAGATAAAGGAGTAGTTAATGCCAAGAGGAACTGTGGACAGAGGCAGTGTGGTTGCTGCTGGTACCCACAGAAGATGGGAGGAAATACCAGGGGGTGGAAACCTGAGCATCTGAACAACATGCGCATTGTAGTGGTAATGGGAGAGCAGCAGAACACAGTGAAGCTTACTTTGTGGCTGGAACATGAGCAAACTCTATCCTCTCCCACAAGCTTAAAGGTTCTTTTCTCAAGCAGGGTGAGGAGATGAACATGATCCACTCCACTACCCATCGTGGTCCTTTCAGCCTGATGGTTAGGAGTTTTCTGCAACGAGGCAAAGGGTTGGAATGAGTGAGATGAAAGTGGCTGTTAGTTGTTAGTTTTAGATGAGGTGTCCCAAGTAAGCAACTTTGGTTAAAAATTTGTTCACAGGATATGGGTGTCATTGGCTAAGCCAGCATTTATTGCCCATTCCTGATTGCCCAATGGGTGGTTAAGAATCAGCCCCATTGCTGTGGGACTGCAGTCACATGTAGGCCAGACCAGGTAAGGAAAGAAGATTTGATGAAGGGTCACTGAACTGAAGGCATTGAATCTGTTTTTCTCTGCATAGTTGCTGCCAGACCTGTTGACTTTCCCCAGCAATTTCTGTTTTTATTTGTTTCAGATCTCCAGCATTTGTTTCAATATAATAGCAGAAAATCTCCTTCCTTAAGGCCATTAGTGAACAAGGTGGGTGTTTACAATGTTGTTTTTGGGCTAGCATAACCCATGTCCCATAATATTAACCTTGGGTTCTAGATTACTAGGCCAGTGACATTACCATTACATCACCACCTCTCCCTAGATTAGGAAGTGCAGTAAGGCTTTGTAGTTTTGGGGACAGATTGGATGAGAGCCATTAAGGGAAGATTAAAGTAAGAGCCATGGTGGGAGGTGGGTGCAGTAGCAGAGTTAGAATGAGTATGAAGTATCAGAGAGAAGACAGTGGCACTTACTAGAAGGTCATTAACCTTGCAGCATTGCTGCATGTTCCTCTTGGTCGAAGATATGACACTGACCAAGGTTGGCAGCTTCCGGTGCAGTGGTGTCCTCTGTCAGTCCAGGGGGAAAGACAACTGCCTTTTCTTTCTTTATTCATTCACGGGATGGAGGCGTCGCTGGCTAGGCCAGCACTTATTGCCCATCGCTAATTGCCCAGAGGGATGTTAAGAGTCAACCACATTGCTGTGGGTCTGGAGTCACATGTAGGCCAGACCAGGGAAGGATGGCAGTTTCCTTCCCTAAAGGACATTAGTGAACCAGATGGGTTTTCTGCAATCGGCAATGGATTCATGGTCATCATCAGACTCCTAATTCCAGATATTTTTATTGAATTCAAATTCCACCAGCTGCCATGGCGGGATTCGAACCCAGGTTCCCGGAATGTTTTCTAGATCTCTGGTTAACAGTCCGGCAATAATACCACTTGGCCATTGCCTCCCCATAATCTTCCTCTCCATTATTCCATCTACCAAGACTGTCAGGTCCCTGTGAGCGAAGCCACGCATCAGCTCGCCCATATCAGCTTTATCATTTGTAATTATACAGCAATACATTAAGGGCAGTTACTGGCTTGCTGCATTTGGACTGGTGCATAACTTGGGTATATAAAGTGCCCATGTCATAAATGTGAGAAGGTGCTGGCACAGATGAGCATTTCCACCTTTGCTGACCATGGGATTGGGCGAGAACAGCACCATGGAGGCTGGCTGCGTTATCAATGAGGTGAGCAACAGAGGCATTGCAATGAGCAAATTCACCATGGCTTGCGCAGGGAACTCCCTATGAAACTCCCAGAAATTGACACTAAGCCAAAATAAGAGAAGATTCCATATGACATAGGTGGACAAGTAGGCCATTCAGCCCATCTGTTCAATGTGATTAGGGATGACCTGATAATCCTCAACTCCACTTTCCTACCTTATCCCGTAAACATTCAGTCCATGTCTCCTATAAGTATGCAATTTGTGCCAGTAGTATTGATAAACGAATGCAAAGCTATTGCAGGGGACAGCGAAAATTCTATCATTCATGATGTAGAAACAAAATGGAGTTATTATTGATCTGTGAGAAACAGTGCCAGTCCTTCTGCCCTATTAAACAGCAGCTGTCCAAACCACTGTGGATAGACAATATTTTATTGCCTGAGTTTATAAGCCAAAAATAAATTAATAAGAAAGATCTTAATGGAAAAGACGACAGAGCATTGACGAGGCATGTTGTTATAAAGAGATATGCTTGGAATTGCAAATCTTTGGAGCCTAAGGCTCAATTTACTCTGGCTCACTTTGCTTTGCATGAATAGTATTATGATAACAATATGCTGGATTTGCATCATATTTGCCTGTTAAATTCACCACAGGAGAGTAAATCTGCAATGCCAATCATCCTCACCAACTCAGAAATTGAACAAATTAGCTGGTAAATTCTCATTCCTTCACATGGTAATATGTTCCTGATTTTAAAAATAGACTTTTAATTTTTTGCCAAGTTTTCTTTTTCACCTCTTAGTTTCTCTCTCTTTAAAACAATTTTTCTTCCACCTGCTTCATTTCACTTTTTAATTTTATTCCATTTTATTCACATTTTCTGTTCATCTGTTTCTTACTTAAATCTCATTGATCGCAGTGTTCCCGCCAATCCTTGAATTTCTAGGTGCCCTATAAACCTCACTGTGTCGTTATCAGCTGGTACTTCTTGCAAATTACAACACAAGATCTTGTCAGCCAAAGAATGCAGAAAAAATATAACTAAAGGCATAAACTCTAAGACCCAGGCATGCAACCATGTAAAAAAATGTGAATGCTCAGCAAATAAAAGCAACTATGCATGTCGGGAATCTGAAACAAACACATGATGGAATATTGGAGAAACTCAGCAGGTCTGGCAGCATCTGTGGAGAGAAAAACAGAGTTAATGTTTTGAATAATGATATGACTTCTATAAGAAGAATCTTATCCTGTATCTTTCTACATAAAATCCCCTTCGCTTCACCCTTTCAGCACAATTAAACAGACTGTGTGTTGCAAGGTTCTCTCTGTTGATTTTGGTGAACTTTAACTCTTCACAATTCTTATCTCTTCAAATGTGTCCTCATTAACCCTCGGCCTGATGGTTATCCCAAAAACAGTCCATTTCTTCTGCTTGGCATTGTTTTGAGTTTTCTTCCCTTTATGGTCTGAAAGAATCCGAGATTCTGAATCTGTACATAGCAAAGCTGTCCGCTCCTTCCCTTGTGTAGGGACATCAAAGCTGATATATGACGTCTAATATTGGCTTGACTGCTCCTAAGATGCTGCTTGGCCTGCTGTGTTCATCTGGCTCCACACTTTGTTATCTTGGCTTGACTTAAGCCTCCTTTCTGCATAGCAACCAGATCACATGAGCATGTTACCATTAAATTGCAGTACAACTTCACAGAGAAACCTATGGGTTCAGGTACATAATTCTTTAAGGTTGTATCACATGTGGATAGCATGGTTAAGAGCTTAGCCTTCACTGTTCAGAGCTTTAGGTATAGGAGTTGGGACATCATGTTGAGGTTGATTAGGACATTGGTGAGACCTCTTCTGGAGCACTGTATCCAGTTCCATCAATTCTGAGGAACGATCACCGGACCTGAAATGTTAACTCTGCTTTCTCCTTCACAGATGCTGCCAGACCTGCTAAGCTTTTCCAGCAACTTTGTTTTTGTTCCTAATTTACAGCATCTGCAGTTCTTTCAGTTTTTATCTGTTATATTAAGCTGGAGAGGGTTCAGAAGAGATTTACCAGGATGTTATATAACAAGGTGTAGAGCTGGATGAACACAGCAGGCCAAGCAGCATCAGAGGAGCAGGAAAGCTGACGTTTCGGGCCTAGACCTTTCTTCAGAAATGGGGGAGGGGAAGGGGGTTCTGAAGTAAATAGGGAGGGGCGGAGGTGGATGGAAGACGGATAGAGGAGAAGATAGGTGGAGAGGAGACAGACAGGTCAAAGAGGTGGGGATGGAGCTGGTAAAGGTGAGTTAGATGGGGAGTTAGGAAGGGAATAGGTCAATCCAGGCAGGACGGATGGGTCAAGACGGAAGGATGAGGCTCATAGGTAGGAGATGTGGGTGGGGCTTGAGATCAGACGAGGGGATAGGTGGGAAGAAGGACAGGTTAGGGAGGCGGGGACGAGCTGTTCTAGTTTTGGGATACAGTAGCGGGAGGGGCTATTTTGAAGCTTGTGAAGTCCACATTGATACCATTGAGCTGCAGGGTTCCCAAGCAGAATATGTGGTGCTGTTCCTGCAACCTTCGGGTGGCACCATTGTGGTATTGCAGGAAGCCCAGGATGGACATGTCATCTGAGGAATGGGAGGGGGAGTTGGAATGGTTCATGACTGGGAGGTGCAGTTGTTTAGTGCGAACCGAGAGGAAGTATCAAGTTACAGAATTTATAAATAAAAGATCAAAGGATTATACAACTGATGCAAATGTATTTAATAACCCTAAATTGCCTGGCTAACTCCCTCCTGTTAAATCCTTAAATAGTTAGAAAGGAGATGCAGGTTTCAATTAATTAAAATGAAATTCTCCAAATTTCTTTCAGGTTAATGTCCCGATGTAACTAAAGGTCTTATCATTGAAAACAAGAGGTGACATTTCAGGTCAGACAATGCCTTTTGGTGAGAGGCCTTGTTTAGAAACCGTTTGAACGTGGAGTCTCTCACACAAGCACACACAATTGCTCATGCACACTCTCTCTTCTCTCTCATATACACACACAAACACACATACTTTCTGTCACACATTGCAGGTACATCTACTTGTTTCAAAAAGCACATAATTTGTGGACACAGTCAGTCAGTGGGACATTTTCTAAATTCCTGCTTTGGAAATAAATCCAGTTGGACTCCACTCCTTTCTAACTATCTAAGGATTTCGCAGGAGGGAGTCAGCCAGTCAATTTAGTGTTATTAAATACATCTGTATCAGTTGAATAATCCTTTGATTTTTTACTTATAAATTCTGTGACTTGTTACTTCCTCGGTCACTACACCTGAGGAAGGGGCAATGCTTTGAAAGCTTGCGTGTTCAAATAAACCTGTTGGACTATAACCTGGTGTGTGATTTTTGACCTTGTCCAACCCAGTCCAAAACTGGCACCTCCGTAGTAGTAAGATCTATCAGTGAGGTTTCTTCATAGTCTCAGAACCAATATATATTGTAGTGATGTGACATGGACTGGATTGCTGTTATGAAATAAACAACATCTTGTTGAAGGCAAGAGCCTTTTCTCATTAGATTACCTGATTTTATTTTCTAATCAAAAAATGGTGTCAGCAAATCTATCCGCTGGTGACCAAGAGTCCAGCTAGCTGACACAACATGATAACTTGTGGAAAGGATCTATCAGAGAACAGGTGCCAGCAGTGGACATTGCTTGATCTGACATCGAGGAATTGCAGTTCTATACCCTAATTCAATAAGTGTCTAAATTGAGCCACACTGCAAAAGTTGTCAGGACCTCACTGAACTGCTTTTAACTGGTTTCTGGGCAACTGGCCAAAAGCAACATGAGTGGCACCTGGGAACATGTTGCTTGTCCTGTCCTCCTGGTAGGTGAATGAAAGTTGAAGATCAGCGATTTGAGAGAACTAGGATTATAATGAGAACGGCAAAAATTCACAAACACACAAATATGTTCTGTGTATTTCCAACTTACTTTACAAAGGCCAGGGAGCTTGAATTTAAAGCTTCACTTTAAATCTGTTGACATATATATATATTTAATGAAAATGTGGACTAACTTTTACCTTTGAGTTCCTTCTGAAACAAGACTATTAATTTGGTACTCAAGTACTCATACTCTAATGTATATGTGATCATATTTTAGCATCTTTCTCTCTATTTCCTGGACAATATTATTTCCTCAATTATCACCTAAAAAAGTTCACCTGATCATTATCACTGTTGTTTATGGGACTTTGTTGCGTTCACATTGGCTGCTCTATAATGACATTCCCTGAGAATCCTTCACTGCCTGTTCATTGCTTAATAAGAATATATGTTTAATATGTATATGCTGGTGCATTACACTATTAGGATATTTAATTACTTGTGCAATCTCAGACCCACTGGCGCCAACAGTTGACAGTTTTAGGCAGTGACGTGATAATTGAATAGAAACAGAAGCAAGACAATTAATAGATAGTAATAACTACACTGGCTAGAATTACATGAATAAGTCAGCTTTCAGCAGAAGTAGGGGAGAATTGAATTGTAAACAGGGGCATCTATGTTCCCTTTGGAACAAAGAATCGACATGCAAATAATCAATTTTAGGTGTAATCAAAAGAGTCAAACTTTACAGACTGGAGGTGCATTTCTTTGCACTACTATAGCTCTGTTAGCTTAATCAATTTGGATGGAATCAAAACAATCCAAAACTCTTCTTTTGTAGATAATAAAATGTGAGGCTGGATGAACACAGCAGGCCCAGCAGCATCTCAGGAGCACAAAAGCTGACGTTTTGGGCCTAGACCCTTCATCAGATTGTTTTGTATTACAAAACTGCATTGATAGGATAGTTAAAACAAGTGAACAAAACTCAAGCAAACAGGGCATTGGGCATTGTCATTTCTGAGATTGGAAAGTGATATGATGGGTATGGATTAATTTGGCTGAACTTATTGGTTTTGAATTATAGAAGTGGGTTATAAAAGGGGGTTGTGAACAGAAAAACAGTAGAAAACTTCAGAGTCACTGAGATGATAGTGTTGGGGTATGGGTCAGAGGTATGTTATGAAGGCTCATAATATATTATTATTAATTGGGAATTTTGGTTTTAAGGTGAAAAAAACAGATTTTAGTTTTCAGGTTTGTGAAGATCTGACCTGTCTTAAAGTTCAGAAAGTCATTTGAACACTGAATTACTTCATTATCTTAGGAGTTGCAGATCGTGTTGAACATTCTGCAATCATCAGTGAACACCCCCACCTCTGACCTTATGATGAAGATAAGGTCATTAATGAAACTGCTGAAAGATAGTAGCTTGAAGAATTTCTGCAGTGGTCACTTGGAGCTGAGGTGTATGACTTCCAACAAACACAACCATCATCCTTTGTGCTAAGTATGACTCCAATTAGTGAACAGTTTTCCCCTGATTCAAATATGGCTAGTGTTCCTTGATGCCACGCTGAGTCAAATTCAACCTTTGTTTTCAAGGACCATCATCCTAATTTCCTTCTTCAGATTAACACTCATATCCATGTTTCGGCCGAAGCTGTAAAAAGATCAAGAGTTAAGTGGGCCTAGTGAAAACCAAACTAAGCATCAGTGTATGGGTTAATGTTGATGAAGTGTCCTTTGGTAGCACTCTTGACAAAACTTTCCATCACTTTTCTGATGACTGTGGGTAGATTGGTGCAATGATAATTGGCCAGGTTGGATGTGTCATGCTTTTTATGGGCAGGATATGTACTCTGGACAATTATACTGCTACTTCTATTTGCATCTCTTTTCTTTACTCATTTCAAAGACCTTTTGCCTTACATAACTATCAGCCATGCCGCATGGTTCTCTTATAAGTTAGGATGCTGTGGGTTTAAGGCCCCTTAGAAGATGTCGGTTAGCTAAACTTGTTATTTGACAACTTTTTCAAGCATGCCCACATGCGTCTGGGTTCATTAACAACTCAGACCATCAGATAAAAGACTAAGTGTCGCATTTTATCAATATCATTGCAAAACACAAGTTACTGCTATCACCTCTATTCAGATTCCATGGCGACGGACGTAGAATTAAATATTTTCTAATGCAGTTTAGAGCTCTGTTGCCAATTCTGGTCAACCATGAAACTGCATGACTCACAAACTATTGTTATTAATAAAACTCTCCAATATTGAGTTACATATAAACCAGTATTTATTTAACTAATCCAACGCTACTGAAGTTGGGTTGATGTTGAAGTAATCAGTTACTTTTTCTACCTTGGTTGATTAATCCCAATGATTAATTGACTTGACTAAAATTAAAATGTGTGTCAAAATATACAGCACCATTAATTTAACCAGTAGAACATTCTGTCAACACTCACTTAAAGCAATGCTATGTGTCAGCTATGACTCAAACATTAACACTTCACCTTTGAGCCAGAAGGTTGGTGGTTCACATCCTACTCCAAGAGTTGAGCATAATAGTTTGGGTAGAGACACTTGTGCAATGCTGAGGGAGTGCTGCTTTGTTCAAGGTATCACTGTACTGCTGAGATGTTAAACCAAAGCCCTTTCCACTATCCTTCTGGTCAAGTAAAAGGACTATTGGAGAGTTACGCCAGGTGTCTGGGTCGACATTTACCCTCAATCCACCTTACAATAAAACTTTGTTAGATATGGAGGTTTGCACTTCAAAAAAAACAGTAATTCATTGATTGTAAGTGCTTTGATGATGATTTAGTTTGATTGATTGTTGTCACTTGTACCAAAGAAAAGTGAAAAGATTTGTTTTGCAAGCAGTGCATGCAGATCATAACATTCAAGGACATACAGATCATAGTGTGATTAGACAGTGCGGCGTATACAAGGTTACAGCTGCACAGGCAGTGCACAAAAGCAAGATCAACTTTAAATTTGAAGTAAGAGTTGTCAATTCAGCAGTCTAATAACAACAGGGAAAAAGCTGTTTCAGATAGTAGGAACTGCAGATGCTGGAGAATCTGAGATAACAAGGTGTAGAGCTGGATGAACACAGCAGGCCAAGCAGCATCAGGGGAGCAGGAAGGCTGATGTTTCGGGCCTAGACCCTTCTTCAGAAATAGGGGAGGGGAAGGGGGTTCTGAAATAAATAGAGAGAGAGGGAGATCCGGATAGAAGATGGATTGACGAGAAGATAGGTGGAGAGGAGACAGACAAGTTAAAGAGGTGGGGGTGGAGCCAGTAGAGGTGAGTGTTGGTGGGGAGGTAGGGGGAGACAGGTCAGTCCAGGGAGGATGGACAGGTCAAGGGCATGGGATGAGGTTGGTAGGTAGGAGATGGGGGTGAAGCTTGAGGTAGGAGGAGCGGATAAGTGGGAGGAAGGACAGGTTAGGGAGGCAGGGACAAGCTGGGCTGGTTTTGGGATGCGGTTGTGGGAGGGTAGATTTTGAAGCTTGTGAAGTCCACATTGATACCATTGGGCTGCAGGGTTCCACAGCTGAATATGAATTGCTGTTGCTGGACTTCACAAGCTTCAAAATCTCCCCTGCCCCTACTGCATCCCAAAACCAGCCCAGCTCATCCCCGCCTCTCTATCCTGTCTTTCTTCCCACTTATCATCTCCTCCTACCTCAAGCCCCACCCCCATCTCCTACCTACTAACTCATCCCGCCCCCTTGACCTGTCCGTTCTCTCTGGACTGACCTGTCTCCTCCCTACCTACACTCACCTTTACTGGCTCCATCCCTGCCTCTTTGACCGGTCTGTCTCCTCTCCACCTATCTTCTCCTCTATCCATCTTCTATCCGGCTCTCTCTCACTCCCTATTTATTTCAGAACCCCCTTCCCCTCCCCCATTGCTGAAGAAGGGTCTAGACCCGAAACGTCAGCCTTCTTGCTCCTCTGATGGTGCTTGGCCTGCTGTGTTCATCCAGCTCTACACCTTGTTATCTCGGGAAAAAGCTGTTCTTGAATCTGTTGGCATGTATGTTTGAACTTCTGTACCTTCTGCCTGACAGAAGAGGTTGGAAATGAGTATAATCGGGTTAGGAGAGGTCTTTGATGATGTTGGCTGCCTTTCTGTGGCCACGTGAAGTGTAGATGGAGTCCATGTTGAAAGGATAATGAAAAGCATCATATAAATGCAATTAATATTTAAACATTTCAAAATCACAAGATAGGTTAACATGTCTGGTTCGTGATATTGATGCTTATCTTACATTTTTATGCCTCATCACTGAAACGGACTATTTAATGAATATCACATTCTTGTGCAAAAATTGTCTGCTGCTTTGCTAATGTTATATCAACTTGGGTTGTCCATTGGTCAAGAAAGGTGATATAAAACGCAAGTTGTAGTTTCTTTTCTCAGACTTGGTATAAAAATACCGATACAGCATTGATTAGAAAGTATTAAAACATTGACTAATATGGAATGATCACTTAAGTCAGCCTATTGGACAGGGTCAGGAAGACAAAAGTTGAGCAAAACAGCCCTGGATTGGTAGGGAATGTAGGGGATTATGAACAGGAGAATTAAGTCGAGAAACCTAGGAGACAGTTGTTCAAACATGTAGATATTTACACCCACACACTTTCAAGCTGCAAATCCTTCCCACAAATTGTGGTGTATGGATATTTTAAACAACCTGTCCAGACACATTGTGACATATCTTGAACACAGACTTTCTGGCCCACAGTTATTGACACTGGATTGTGCCTGAGAGTCCTTACTCGTGGTCTAGTGGTTTTCAATCAGTGTGCTGCAACAAAGTGAGAAGTGCATGACAAAATTTTCAGGAAGTAGCATTGCTTTACCTGAGTGTTGAGGCTGTGTACATAGCTTCTGATCTCTTCCAGAGTTTGGGTGTCTATTATTGAAGGCAATATGTGCTGACACTACGTGCCCCTATCAATTGCACATGCACAAGCCTCCAGAGCTGTGCATGCGTAGACTCATGTGACATGAAACAGTGCGTGTTGCCATGGAATTGTTTGTCTCATTGAAGTGTGCTTTGATACTGCAATGGTTGGGAACTGCTGCCTTACAGTATCAGTGTACTTTGTTGATTTCTGTGGCCTGACTTGAAGTTTTGTACATCAGATTTGTTCACTTTAGCCTTGTGTGTATAACCATTTCCAATAATAAGGTATTGTATTTGTCACAAATAAGAAAAGTAAAAGTTGTTCAAGATAAGTCTTCTGGTTGCCAGAATACCATGATCAGTGAATTTCTTGGACCAGAAGCAGTTACCAAACAGTAAAAAAAGACTTGCACTTATATTTTTGCATTTTCACATCCAACAGACCAGAAGCAATGTTTTCATTCTGCATTTGAGAAGGTTTTATTATTTTTAATACTAATAATTAGATGTTAATATGGAAGGCTAATCAGGAAGGCTAATGCAATATTGGCACTTATTTTTGAGGGGTTTGGATTATAAGCATAGGGAAGTCTTACTGCAACTGTACAATGTGCTGATGAGATGACATCTGGAGTACTGACAGGGGAGTTCAAAACTAGAGGGCATAGGCTTCAGGTGAAACGGAAAGGTTCAAGAGGGACCTAAGGGCAACATTTTCACGCAGAGAGTAGTGTATGTATGGAACAGCTGTCAGAGGAAATGGTGGAGACTGGTACAATTACAACATTTAAAAGGCATCTGGATGGGTACATGAATAGGAAGGGTTTAAAGGGACATGTTTCAAATGCTGGCAGGTGGGACTAGATGAATTTAGGATATCTGGTGGCAGGGATGAGTTGGTCTGAAGAATCTGTTTCCATGCTGTACAGCTCTATAACTCTACTGTGAGCAGTTTTGATCCCCTTATTTAAGGAAAGATATTATCTCAATAGACACAGTTCAGAGATGGTTCACTAGGATGATCCCTGGTATCGAGGGTTTGTCTGATGGGCAAAGGCTAAATAGGTTGGGAATCAATTAATTGGAATTTAGAAGAATGAGAGGTGATCTCATTGAAACATACAGCAAGCTCAAGGGGTTTGATTGGGTAAAGGCTGAGAGGATGTTTCCCCTCATGGGAGGCTCTAGGACCAGAGGATATATTCTCAGAATAAAGGGGTGTCAATTCAAAACTGAGATGAAGAGGAATTTTCTTCTCTCAGAGTTGTGGGAGTTTGGAATTCCTTGCCGGGACAGAGCATTTGTGTATATTTGAGGCTGAGACAGATAAATTCTTGATTGATAAGGGAATTAAAGGTCACGATAAGATATAGGAAAGTGGATATGAGGAATGTTCAATCAGCCATAATTCTATTGAATGATAGAGCAAGCTCAGAGGGGCCAAATCGCTATTCTTGTTCCTATTTCTTATAATCTTATTATGATCTTATGGAAACTGTCATGCATTGTTAAACGTCAAGAACCTATCAGTTTGCATATAGGCAAGTTATTTGGATTGTGCCCAAATCAGGAAGTGAATGCTTTGTTGTTAGTGTTAATCTGTCTTTACATGGTTACAATGTCAATGACGCTGAGGTATGAATACTCATCAACTATGTTATTTAGAACTGTATCTTTGAAAATGATTGTGAGCTGAAATACGATGCTGTTTTAGCACAATATGCTTCATTCAGTTAGACTTAGATTCCACAATTAGTATTTGAATTAGAAATTGCATTATTCATGTGCAAACATCACAGAATGCAGCATGGTAAACATAAGATTGTTTCCTCTGAACAATTTTCAGACCAATTCTGAATAAAAAGTACTGGAACATATAATTGTTTTCTTCAGTTCTGGTACCATCACCAACTTTGTATTGGTGCTTCTGTGTTTCATTTTCATTCATGGAATTCATAGGCCATCAATCATCCATGATTGTCCGAAAGGTGGTGATGAGCTGCCTCTTTAAACAGGTGCAGTCATAGAGAAATACAGCATAGAAACAGATTTTTTGGTCCAACTTGTCCATGCTTACCAAGTTTCCAAAACTATACCAGTCCCATTTGCTTGTGTTTGGCTCCTTTCCACTTATGTACCTGCCCAAATGTCTTTTAAATGTTGTAACTGTACCTGCGTCTACCACTACCTTTGGCCGTTTATTCCACATATGAATCACTCTCTGTTCAAAAAAGTTGCCCCTCATGTCCTTTTTAAATCTTTCTCCTCCCATCTTCAAAATATGCACCCTGGTCTTGAACTCCCCCCAACCCTAGGGAAAAGACCTTTGCTATACACCTTATCTATTGTCCTCATGATTTTATAAATGTCTAAAAGGTCATCCCTCAACCTCCCATGCTCCAGTGAAAAATGTCCCAGTCTATCCAGCATCACCTCACAACTCAAGCCTTCCAGTCCTGGTAACATCCTTAGAATAGAATCAAAGAAGAGAATCCCTACAGTATGGAAACAGGCCCTTTGGCCCATCTAGTCCACACCGGCCATCAGAGCATCTCATCCAGACCCATCTCCCACGTAATCTATACATCCCAAAACACTACAGACAATTTAGCATAGCCAATCCACCTAATCTGCACATTTTTGGAACGTGGGAGGAAAGCGGAGTACCCGGAGGAAACCCACGCAGAGACAGGGAGGATGTACAAACTCCACACAGACAGTTGCCCGAGGGTGGAATCGAATCCAGGTCCCTGGTGCTGTGAGGTAGTGCTAAACACTGAGCCACTGTGCCGCCCAATAGTTGGCAGCAGTGGGATATCCTTGTAAATCTTCTATGCACCCTCTCCAATTTAACAATATTCTTCCTATAGCAGGGTTACTAGAACTGTACACAGTATTCCAAAAGTGGCCTCATCAACATCCTTTACTACCGCAATATGACGTCTCACCGCCTATACTCAATGGTCTGAGCAATGAAACAGGCATGCCAAATGTCTTCTTTACATCCTGTTGCAACTTTCAAACAACTAGTACCTGAACTCCTAGGTGTCTCTGTTTGAAAGCACCTAACCAGGGCCCTATCATTAACTGATAACCAAGTGTGGAGCTGGATGAACACAGCAGGCCAAGCAGCAGCAGTTCCCATTATCTCTAAGTCCTGCCCTTATTTGCCTTACAAGAATGAAATACCTTATAATTATGTAAATTAGACTCCAGCTGCCACTCCTGGGCCCATTGGTCCATTTGATCAAGACCTCTTTGTCATCTTAGATAACCTTCTTCACTGTCGACCATACCACCAACATTGGTGTCAGCCACAGACTTATTAACCATGCTTCCTAAATTCCCATCCAAATTGTTTATATAAATGACATTCACTAGTAGACTAATCACTGATCCCTGCAGAACACCGCTGGTCATAGGCCTCCAGTCCGAAAAAAAAATACCCTCCTCCATCACCCTCTATCTCCTACTGTCAAGCCAATTTTGTACTTAATTGACAAGCTCTCCCTGAATCCCATGTGATCTAACTAAACTGACCAGTCTACCATGAAGAACATTGTCAAAGGCTTTTGGCACCGCAATAGTGAAGGAATAGCGATGCAGTTCCAAGTCTGGATGGTATGTGGCTTGGTGAGAAACTTGTGGGTGGTTGCGTTCTAATGCATCTGCTGCCCCTGTCCTTCTGTATGGTAGAGGTCACAAGTTTGGTAGCTGCTGTCAAAAAAATTTTGGGTGAGTTCTGCACATCTTGTAGATGCTACACACCGTTGCCACTGTGTTTCTGTGGTGAAGAGAAAGAATGCAGAAGGTGATGGGTTTAGTGCCAATCAAGTGGGGTGTTTCATGGAATCCCTACATTGCAGAAAGAGGCCATTTGGCCCATTGAGTCTGCACCACCACCCGAAGAGCATCCCATCAGACCCTCCCTATCCCTGTCATCCCACATCTACCACGGCTCATAACCCCCCTAGCCTGGGCACCCGTGGATACCACATGACAATTTAAAATAGCCAATCCACATAACCTGCACTTCTTTGCAATGTGGAAACAAACCGGAGCACCAGAGGAAATCCATGCAGACACGGGAAGAACGTGCAAACTCCACACAGACAGTTACCCAAGGATGGATTCAAACCTGAGATCCTGGTGCTATAAGGTAGCAGTGCTTACCACTGAGCCACTGTGTCCTGGTATTTATTTGTAAATATGTTCAATTATTATTTTTATCATGAACACGATGGTCAGTCTACTGTCTTTCAGAATTGACAGCATAACTAAAATGGCTTGGATTTTGTGGTGAGGCAAAGCAACAGGTAAAGTGAGATAGAATCATTAGGGAGAGGGCAAGAGTGCTTAAGGAGCATTGTGGAGGGTTAGACAAGAAGCATTAGCAGCAGGGCAAGGGGCAGCGAGAGAGAGAGAGAGACAGTGTAAGTGTGGGAAGGAGGGTATAGTAGGACAATGTCAGGAACAAGATAACGGGTAGAGTGAGAGAAACAGGAATGCAGTTAATGGTAAAGGGGACAACTAGCATGAGGGACAAATGAAGCTTAGCACCTGTACTGTGAAGGGGTTGGTTGGCAGCAATGAACAGTTGAGCACAGGCAACATGAGGGACAGGAATTGATTGGGAACGAGGGGTAGGGGAATCATTGGCAGTGCAACAGACAAGCATTCAATTGGCAGCAGCAGCGTGATGGGCAGTGATTTAGGAGCATGATGGACAGAGGACTGTTGAGAGCACAAGGGGAGGACATGGGGGGGGCAGTTGGCAATGTGAGGGGATGTCAGGGGACAGTCGGCAGTGTGAGGGGAAGACATGGGGGAGGGAAGCAATCGGCAGTGTGAAGGGAAAACATGGGGAAGGGTGGCAGTTGGCAATGTGAGGGGAGGACTTGGAGGGCAGTTGGCAGTGTGATGGGAGGACATGGGGGCAGTTGGCAATGTGAGGTGAGGACATGGGGGGCAGTTGGCAGTGTGACGGGAGGACATGGGGAAGGGTGGCAGTGTGACGGGAGGACATGGGGAAGGGTGGCAGTTGGCAGTGTGAGGGGAGGACATAGGGGGAAGTTGGCAGTGTGAGGGGAGGCCATGGGGGAAGGGGCAGTTGGCAGTGTGAGGGGAGGACATAGGAGGAAGTTGGCAGTGTGAGGGGAGGCCATGGGGGAAGGGGCAGTTGGCAGTGTGATGGGAGAACATGGGGGCAGTTGGCAATGTGAGGGGAGGACATGGGGGCAGTTGGCAATGTGAGGTGAGGACATGGGGGGCAGTTGGCAGTGTGACGGGAGGACATGGGGAAGGGTGGCAGTTGGCAGTGTGAGGGGAGGACATAGGGGGAAGTTGGCAGTGTGAGGGGAGGCCATGGGGGAAGGGGCAGTTGGCAGTGTGAGGGGAGGACATGGGGGAAGGGGCAGTTGGCAGTGTGAGGGGAGGACATGGGGGGGCAGCTGGCAATGTGAGGAGAGGACATCGAGGGCAGCTGGCAGTGTGAGGGGGGGAACATGGGGGAAGGGGCAGTTGGCAGTGTGAGGGGAGGACATGGGGAAGGGTGGCAGTTGGCAGTGTGAGGGGAGGACATGGGGGGGCAGCTGGCAATGTGAGGAGAGGACATCGAGGGCAGCTGGCAGTGTGAGGGGGGGAACATGGGGGAAGGGGCAGTTGGCAGCGTGAGGGGAGGACATGGGGAAGGGCGGCAGGTGGCAGCCGCAGCGGCGCGAGCGGGCGGCGGTTACGGAGCGAATCAGCGCGAGCGCGGGCGGGTGGGGGAGGTGGAGGAGGGGGGGGAAGGGAGGTGAGAGCGGGGACGGCTTGGCCCGGAACGGAAGGACGGGTCGGCTGACGAGTTTGACGCTTCGTTGGGGTCGAGCGCGGTGGACGCCCGAATTCCAGAGAGAGAGAGAGAGACAGGATCCACCTTCAGGCCGAGGGACACCCACAACATTCCCGGGTAGACCGGCGCTGGGACAGCCGAGCCGATGGAGGAGTTGCGGCCTAGCGGCCCCGGCATTGCGGCGCTCCTGCCTCCGGGTTTGCACGCTATCTATCAGGAGTGCAGACGACTTTACTCGGACCAGCCGAACCCACTGCAGGTCACCGCCATCGTAAAGTACTGGTAAGTCCCCGACTCCTGCGCTCTCTCCTCACCGGTTGGTCTCCAGCCCGTTTCCCGAGGCCCCATGCCCGAGAACGATTAACTTAGTGTAAATCAAGGCAATAAAACGGTTTCCATTTGAGGAATATAAACGCACACTTTTTCTCTGCAATGTTTAAAGTTCAATTTTCCCCTCCCTCACTTTTCAAAAAGTTTATGGCAGCTTCGGGGAAAAGAATGTTTTCATTATTTTGTGTTTTGATGATGGGAGTTGGCGCTATACTGTTTACCTTTCCAAATTCAGAAAATACATTCTGTACCGATATCATCTGTTTAACCCTTTTTGCAGAACTGGATCTACCATCCTACCTAAGGCAAACTATAAATAAACAACTGCAGTTTTTACATAAGTATCTGGAGCTTGCTATGCACGTCGTTGTGGAAGAACTTTTGTTTTTATCATTTGAGTTGATTTCAACGAGAAATGGTCTAATAAACAAGGTACAAAAAGGGGTAACAATTTTTGTCTTTTCTAGTCAATTTTTCCACAACAAAAAACGGTAGCCAGCAAACGCCTTTTTATCATCAGCACATAGGCAAATCCAATCATTTTCTCTAATTCCAAAAGTAAACCATCCTTTGAGAATTTTCAACTTGAACTGGTAAAACTATTAGTAATTTTGCTGCAGTTTTTAAAAAAAATGCAGAATACATAGTCAAAATTCAACCTGCTTAAGAATATTTGACTGAACACCTTTTTATAATGTGTGGTAGAAATATTGATCCGTTAACAAACGACTAAGAATAAATTGAGATTTTATGAAAGTTGATTTAGAATTTTAAACTGTCATGTATTTTCATTGACAGTGTGAATTTCAAATATTAGTTAAAAACCAATTTGTACTATGTTACCATAAATTAGTTGTCCTCTGCTGAGTATCATTCAGCACTTGTGAACTTGATGAAAGGAGAAGTTTTGATTTATTTCAGTAGCTATGCATCTAATGTAGGGTTCACTTGTGGTTTTATGTTTGGGACATATTTCCCTATACAGATCAAGGATGGTCTATCCATTGAATGATGGATTTGGATCTCTTGAGGCATTTAATTTTGAATGTTATTGTTTCCATATGCTAGGATATCCTACACAGCATGTGTCCTATTCTGTAGTTTTGGGTAGTCTTGTCTTTTTATGCTGGCCTATAAATTTATTCAAAAAATGTTGGCAAGTTTGATTATTTTGGAAAATAACTATTGAATGTATAAAGGGAAATTGTAAAGGACGATTCTAACTTTTGACCTCTTTGTACACAAATCTACCTAAATTTGCTTTCTATCTGACTGTCTTCTTATTGTTGGTACTTGCTTTGTCTTTATCTTTAGTGTCCTTTCTCTCTAATCTCAAGGCCTAACTACCTGATACAGCACAGATCATGAATTCTGTTAGATTTTATGGGAAGTTACATGATGGTAAACAATGACTGCATGATAACTGGTGAGGAAGAAATTTGTAGAGATCCACAAACTCCCCAGTGAATATAACTTTCTCGAGCCCCTCCTCCTTCAAGTTTCAAGACTCCTTGTAGAAATATCTGTATCATCTATAACTGGGTGAGGTGCCTGATGGCAGGAGGGTGGCTAATATTGGACCTTTGTGTAAGATGGGTTGTAAGGAGAAACTGGGGAGCTGTAGACCTGAGAGTCTGATTTCACTTGTAGGTAAATTGTTGGAGGTGATTATAAAAGATAGGATTTATGGACATTTAGAGAGGCAAAAATTGATAAGTCAAAGTCAGCATGGTTTTGTGTGAGGAAAATCATGTCTCACAAACTTGACTGAGTTTTTTGAAAAAAGTTACTAAAAGGGTTGACAGAGGAGCAGACGTTTATTTGGATTTTAGTAAAGCCTTTGACAAGGTTCTACATAGTAAACTAAATAGTAAAGTTAGGTCACATGGGAATCTTGGTGACCTTGCCAATTGGCTACATAATTGGCTTAATGGAAGGAGACAGAATAATGGTGGAACGTTGCTTTTTGGGCCGGAGGCCTGTGACCGACGGTGTTCCGCAGGGGTCGGTTATGAGTCCTGTTTTGTTTGTCATTTATATAAATGATTGGCTGAGATTATAGAAGGCATGGTTAGTAAGTTTGTGGATGACACCAAAGTTGTTGGCGTCGTAGGCAGTGAAGAGGGCTTTCTGCAGATTACGGAGGGGTCTTTATCAAATGGGTCAATGGGCTGAAAAATGGATAAGTACAAGGTGTTGCATTTTGGTGCAGCTGACAAGGCTAGGGCTTATACAGTTAATAGTAGGGCCTTGGGTGGTGTTGTAGAACAGGAGGACCTAGGAGTCCAGATATACAAATCTTTAGAGTTGTGTCACACACAGACAGGATGGTTAAAAAAGTGTTTGGCACACATGCCTTCATTGCTTGGTCCTTAGTGTATAGGAGTTGGGACATTATGTTGAGATTGTACAGGACGTTGGTGAGGCTTCTTCTGGAATAGAGTGTCCGGTTCTGATTGCCCAGTTATAGGAAGGATATTATCAATCTGGAGAGGGTTCAGAAGGTATTCAGCAGGATATACGAGGTATGAAAGGTTTGAGTTATAAGGAAATGCTGGATAGACTGGGACTTTTTTTTTCCACTGGAGTTTAGGAGGTTGAGAAGTGACCTGATAGAAGATTTTATAAAATAAAGAAAGGTCTATTTAAAGTCTTTGTAAGATTTGTAACTCGGGTTGTGGATGATGATGTAGACTTGCTGAGCTGGTGTGTTTGGTTGCAGACATTTTGAAACTTTGCTAGGTAACATGGCCAGTGTGCTACTGTTGAAGAAGAAACATCTGCAATCAAACTAAAATAACAAATTGTGGAGCTGGATAAACACAGCAGGCCAAGCAGCATCTCGGGAGCACAAAAGCTGACGTTTCGGGCCTAGACCCTTCATCAGAGAGGGGGATGGGGAGAGGGTTCTGGAATAAATAGGGAGAGAGGGGGAGGCAGAGCGAAGATGGAGAGAAGCGGAGAGTATAGGTGGGGAGGTAGGGAGGGCATAGGTCAGTCCAGGGAAGATGGACAGGTCAAGGAGGTGGGATGAGGTTAGTAGGTAGGAGATGGTGGTGCGGCTTGAGATGGGAGGAAGAGATGGGTGAGAGGAAGAACAGGTTAGGGAGGCAGAGACAGGCTGGGCTAGTTTTGGGATGCAGTTGGGGGAGGGGATGAGCTGGGCTGGTTTTGGGATGCGGTGGGGCAAGGGGCGATTTTGAAGCTGGTGAAGTCCACATTGATACCATTGGGCTGCAGGGTTCCCAAGCGGAATATGAGTTACTGTTCCTGCAACCTTCGGGTGGCATCCTTGTGGCACTGCAAGACACCCATGATGGACATGTCGTCTGAAGAATGGGAGGGGGAGTTAAAATGGTTTGCGACTGGGAGGTGCCGCTATTTCTTGCGAACCGAGCGGAGGTGTTCTGCAAAGCGGTCCCCAAGCTTCCGCTTGGTTTCCCCAATGTAGAGGAAGCCACACCAGGTGCAATGGATACAGTATACCACATTGGCAGATGTGCCGGTGAACTTCTGCTTAATGTGGAAAGTCATCTTGGGGCCTGGGATGGGGGTGAGGGAGGCGGTGTGGGGGCAAGTGTAGCACTTCCTGCGGTTGCAGGGGAAGGTGTTGTGGGGTTGGAGGGGAGTGTGGAGCGAACAAGGGAGTCACGGAGAGAGTGGTCTCTCTGGAAGGCAGACAAGGGTGGGGATGGAAAAATGGCTTGGGTGGTGGGTTCAGATTGTAGATGGCGGAAGTGTCGGAGGATGATGCGTTGTATCCGGAAGTTGGTGGGGTGGTGTGTGAGAACGAGGGGGATCCTCTTTTGGCGGTTGTGGCGGGGTCGGGGTGTGAGGGATGTGTTGCGGGAAATGCGGGAGACGCGGTCAAGGGTGTTCTCGACCACTGCCGGGGGAAAGTTGCAGGCTTTGAAGAGCTTGGACATCTGGGATGTGCGGGAGTGGAATGCCTCATCCTGGGAACAGATGCAGCGGAGGCGGAGGAATTGGAAATAGGGAATGGAATTAAACTCGCTGGCTTGGCGAACAAGTCTACAACCTAATGAAAGATACAGTTAGAGTTGATAGTAGTTGTCTTTTCCCTAAGTTGGGGGATTTCAAGACTGTGGGCCCATCTCTAAAGTGAGAGGAGGAAGGTTTAAAAAAGACAGCAGGTAAATTTTTTTAACACAGTAGGTGGTTCCTGTGTGAAATGAACTTCCTGATGAAGTGGTGGATGCAGGTACAGTTACATAGAACATAGAACATAGAACATTACAGCACAGTACCGGCCCTTTGGCCCTCGATGGTATGACAGGTCGGCACAACAATCTGAAGCCCATCTAACCTACATTATTCCATGTACATCCATATGCTGGTCCAATGACGACTTAAATGTACTTAAAGTTGGAATGTTTAAAGTTACAATGTTTAAAAGACATTTGGATGGATAAATGAATGAAGATTGGAGGGGTATGGGCCAGGAGTTGGCAGGTGGGACAAATTTAGTTTGGGATTATATTTGGCATGGACTGGTTAGACTGAAAGGTCTGTTTCTTTGCTGTGTGACTCTATGACACAAAATTCCTGTTCACTTCACCTGCCATCGCCTTATTTTCTATTATTAATTTCCAAAACACACGCACTATAGGACCAACACTCACTTTAGCTATTTTCTTTTCATAATGTCCACAACCAGTTGCTATCTGCATTTGTATTTAGCTAGCTTTCTCTCCAACTCCTTTTTCCCTTACTACTTAGAAAGTTTATTTATATTCTGTCCAATATTTTAACCTGCCTTCGATATTTGCAGAAGTATATCATTTTTCTTTGTTTAATACAATCTTTCACGTTCTGTTTAATTACAAGTGGCGGATGTCCTTTTGTAATTTTTCTTTCTTTTTTGAATTTATCTGTCCTTTGTAGTCTGAAATAGCCTGTTAAATATCTGCGACTGCATCTGTATTGAGCAAACCCATAACCTTTTGTTTTATTTCATTTTTGGTCTGGTTCTGCTTTCATTTAAGGTTAAAATGCTACCCTTGGACTTGCTGTTCCCTCCCATAAAATGAATGCAAAATTCAAATATGTTCTGATCACTGTGCCTGAGTGTATCCCTTCCTGCAAGGTCAATAATTAATTCTATCTTGTTGAACAATGTCAAGTCAAGAACAGCCTGCTCTCTTGTTTGCTGTACATTGTGCAGTCCTTAAAAATAAAACAATCCTCCAGATATTCCCCGAACTCACCATCTAGGCTACCAGTACTTCTGACTTGTTAATTGTATGCAGTTTTGATCTCCATATCTGACAAACGATGTGAGTTGAGGGAGTGCAAAGAAAATTTTCCAGACTGATTCCTGGGGTGTTGGGATTGATGTATGAGGAGATACTGGACTGTTTGGAACTATATTTGTTCGGGTTTAGAAGAACCAAGAGGAAATCTCGTAGAATTTCATAACCTAAGTACAGGAAAGATGATCTCGATGATTGGAGAATCTAAAACCAGGGGTCACAGCCTCAAGATGTGGTGTACGCCTTGTAGAACACAAATGTGGTGAAATTACTTCACCTAGAGAGTCTTGAACCTGTAAAATTCTTTACCACAGGAAACTGTTAAGGCCTTTCAAGAAAGGTGTAGATATAGTTCTTGGCACTAAAAGAATCCAAGGATATGGGGGAAAAATGAAAACACGGTACTGAATTGGATGATTAGCCATGATCATGTTGCTTGACAGAGAGGCTCAAAGGGATGAATGGTTTACCTTTCTCCTATTTTCTATGTTACTATGCTGTCCAGTCTATATGTAAATTAAAATCCCCCATGATTATTGCTATACCTTTCTGACAAATTTCTATCATTTCTTTTTTTAATCTTACTACGTCCAACCATGTAGTTAGTGTTTGAGAGCCTGTAACCCTCCTGCCCAAACCCAGAAATGATCTCTTGATCCACTTCTACTTTCTGATTTCCCTAATTTAGGTCCGCTGTCTCTATTTTGTTAATACCATTGTTAATTAATACAGCACCTAGCTTATTGTCTGTTTTAAATGTAATGTATCCTTCAATATTGAGGTCTCAAGCAATGTCATCCCAGAGCCAAGTCTTTGCAGTGGCGTTTAGGATGTCCTCATGCATTTTCATTTGTTTTATTTGAAATGCTATGTGCATTCAGATAGAGAGCCTTTAGTTTTGTTCTTTTATTATTTTAGTAACGTCTCATCTTATCAGTTGAATTACTTTTAAATTTCTACTCTCCAGCCCTTCCAGCAACTATCATTTTCCTTATTAATACTTTCTTCTGTTATTTCATCTCTGCTGTTTGATCAACTACATCTTCATTTAATCGATTCTTTGCCCCACGATTTAGTTTTAAATCGTCTTTACTTCCCTAGTTGTGATGCTTGTTGGAAATTATCCTGTCATGGTTCAAGTATAGTCAGTCCCAACTGTATAGTCCCTATTTTCCTTTGTACTGGTGCCAGTGCCCCATGAACTGCTCTTCACTAATCTTTGAGCCACACATTAATTTTTCTAATCTTATTTGCCTTATGCTAATTGGCATGTGGTTTAGTTAATAATGATTACCTTTTGTTTTGCTTCTTAATTTGATGCAAAGCTCCTCATACTGACAATGAAGAACCAATTTCTTTAATCCCATCTATATCATTGGTACTTACATGAATGGATTCCTCTCCAACTTTGAGCAGATGTCATAAACCCTTGCACTGGACAGACAGCAAAGCCTTCTAGACACCTATTCTGCTGCAGGGAACAGTGTTAGTCTGGTTCACTATATTGTTTGTACGACAGTGACATTGCTTGTTGGTCCCCGCTTGAATGGCTTCTGGTACTAAAATGCCAAGGTCAGTTAGATTATCTACTGTAGCTGTCTAATCCAATCCAGATGGAAGAATCGCAGGTCTTTTGGACATCTGCAAAAGCTGAGGCTTTTGCACTTCTGCCCTCTCTATTACCTTATCTGCCTCATACGGATGGTGATGATGATGATGAGGTGGGAAAGAAAAATAGTTGGGATCTAGATACTCTGATCACATTCAAGTCTCTCTTAATGGTATTGTTGGTAAGGTACCAACGGGAAATGAAATACATAATTATGAATAATCACATTGATTTAAAAAGGTACAATCATGCTTCACTTTCCTTTAATGAATATTTGAGAAGGTAACAGCATGGATAATGGTCCAGTAGATATAATTTATCGAATTTTCAGAATGTCTGCAATAAGATATTCCATTATAATCAAATGCATAACACTAAAGAATGTGAAATCAGTGAATATGTGTCGGAATGGATTGAATATCACGTAGCCAAGTTTGCAGATGACACGAAAACAGATGTTCCAACTACCAGGATCAGTGGACAGGTTTTGTATTCCGTACGTAGTAAATGTAGGATGCTGGACTGAGTGGAGCGCAATAAAATTGAGATTCCACTTCCACGGTTAGCCATTTGCCTGTTGAGTCCACTTTCAGTTTTGGCTAAAGACTCCAAAGTAAATATTCAATGTGAGTATAGTTATTGCAGGAGGCTTTCAGTTGGTACAAGATCATTTGAGTTTATGTATAACATAAATCATCAAAAATTAACTTGAACCAACTTCTGACGATTTGTAAAATTGCCAAAACTGCTTTTCATACACATTAGTCTTAAAACAACACAAAACCTTCCAGTAACTTGAAAAAGTTTGCAATTTTAGTAGCTGTTTGTAAAATTAATGTTTTTTGCAAAATTAGAAAAATTACGTTCATGATTAATGAAGCTCTGGGGGAAAATAGATCACTGCCTTAATGGAAGGTGATGGCCTAGTGGTATTATTGTTAGACTATTAATCCAGAAACTCAGACAATATTCTGGGGACTCTTCAATTGTTTGCCATGGTGAGATTAAAATTTGAATTAAATATAAAACGTCAAGAATTAAGAATCTACTGATGATCATGAAACCATTGTCAATTGTTGAAAAACCCATCTGGCTCGCAGATGTCCCTCAGGGAAAGCAACCTGCCATTGTCACCTCGGCTGGCCTACTTCAGAGCCACAGCAATGCAGTTGACTCTCAACTACCCTGTGAAATGGCCTTGTAGGCAACTCAGTTGTGTCAACTGCTACAAAGTTTCAGCGAAGAAATGAAACTGGACTGACCACTTGGAGCATTGACCTAGGCACTGGAAAAGACAAGGGCAATGACAAAAACAGCCCTGATGATCCTGCAAATGCCTCCTTACCGACATCTGGGAGCTAGTGCCAAAATTGGAAGAGCTGTCACACAGACAGGTCAAGCTACTGCCTGATATAGTCATACTTATGGAATCACACCTTACCGGTAATAGTCCAGACAACACCTTGGACGTGTTCTGTCCCACCAACATGGAGTATACAGTCAGGAGTGAGTTGCCGTGTGAGTCCTCAACATTGACTGCAAACCTCGTGAAGTCTTGTGGCCTCAGGTTAAACATAGGGAAGGAAACCTGATTACTGAATACTGCCTTGCCTCAGCCCCCGTGTTGAACAATACTTGGAGGAAGCACTGAGGGTGGCAAGGATGAAAATGGTACTCTGGATGGCGATTTCAGTGTCCTGACTGATCGAGATGGTCAAGTCCTAAAGGACATAGCTGCTGTACTCGGTCTGCAGCTGATGGTGAGGAAACCACACACTAGACCTCTTCTTTAATGATTTGCTGACTGCAGATCCATATATCCATAACAGTATCAGGATGTGACTGCTACACAGTTTTTGTAAAGATGAAGTCCTGCTTTTGCATTAAGAATACCATGTTGTGTGGCACCCATGCTAAATGGGACAGACTTGAACTGATCTAGCAATGCAAGACTGGACATCCATGAGGAACTGTAGGCTCTCAGCAGCAACAGAATTGTACTCAGCAATCTGCAACCTCTTGGCCTGGCATATCCCTCACTCAACCATTACTACCAAGCCAAGGAATCAACCTGGTTTAAGTGTAGAAGGGCATGCCAGGAGCAGCACAAGACAACCTAAAAATGAGGTGTCAACCTAATGAAGCTAACAAACATGAGTAGTGAATGGAAGTGGACAGTTAAACAACTCCTAGGAAGAGGCGCCTCTACAAATATTCCCATCCTTAATGGAAGAGCCCAAAACAGCAGCATAAAAGATAAGGCTGAAACATTCACAGCAATCTTTCAGCTGGAAGTGCCAAGTGGATGACTGATCTTGGCTACCTCCATTGGATGACTGATCTTGGCTACCTCCATTGGTCTCCAGCAGTATTGATACCAGTCTTCAGCCAATTTGATTCATTCTGTGATTTTCAAGAAACACTTGTATACTTCAAAAGCTATGGGCCCTGACAACATTCTGGCAATAGTACTGAAGACTTGTGCTCTAGAACTTCCTGCTCGCCTAACCAAGCTCTTCTAGTGCAGTAACAACACTGGCATCTACCTGATAATTTGGAAAATATACCAGGTATTTCCTGTACATAAAATGTGGGACAGATCCACCCTGGCTAATTACCTCCTCATCAGTCTACGCAGTAATGTGTTGGAAGGTGTCATTTACAGTGCTATCAAGCAGCATATGCTCAGCAATAACCTGATCACTGACTCCCAGTTTGGGTTCTGTCAGCTCCTGATCTCGTTACTGCCTTGGTCCAAACATGGACAAAAGCTCAGAATGCCAGAGGTGAGGTGAGAGTGGCATCCCTTGATGTCAAGACCGCATTTGACTGGGTGTGGCATTAAGGAACCCTAGCAAAACTGAAATTAGTGAGTATCAGGGGCTAACTCTCTGCTGGTTGGAGCCATACTTGGCACATAGGAAGATGGTTGTGGTTGTTGGGGGTCAGTTATCCCAGCTCCAGGGCATCTTTGCAGGAGTTCCTCAAGGCAGTGTCCCAAGTTTAACCATCTTCAGCTGCTTCATCGGTGATCTTGCCTCCATCGTAAGGTCAGAAGTGTGGACATTTACCAATGATTGTGCAATGTTCAGCATCATTTGTGACTCCTCAAATACTGAAACAGTCCATCTTAAAATAGAAGAAGATCTGGACACAATCCAGGTTGAAGCTGAGAAGTGGCAAGTAACAATTGCACAGCACAAATGCCAGGCAATGACAATGTAATTACTGCACCCTTTACATTCAATGGTGTTACCGTGGACCAGAAACTCAACTGGACTTGCCACATAAGCACAGTGGCTGCAGGAGCAAGTCAGATGCTAGGAGTACTGTGACGAGTAACTCCCCTGAATCCCCAAAGTCTGCTAGCATTTACAAGACGTAGTTCAGGAATATGTTGGAATATTCCCCACTTGCCTGAATGGGTGCATCTCCAGTCACACCTGAAGAAGTTTGACACCATCAGGACAAAGCAGCATGCTGAACAACAACATATCCAAAAGCGCCCACTCCTTCCTCCACCAAAGCTCAGTAGCAGCTGTATGTACTATTTAGAAGATGTACTGCAGAAAATCTCCAAAGATTCTTAAATAACACCTTCCAAACCCATGACTGTCTGTCTCCATTTAGAGAGTCAAGGGCAGCAGAATTGTGGGAACACCACTACTGCAAGATCACCTCCAAGTCTTTCACCATCCCGACTTGGAAATATATAGTTGTTTCTATAGTGTTAGTGAGTCAAAATCTTGGAATTCCCTCCCTAAGGGTGTTGTGGGTCAACTTACGGCACGTGAACTATGATGGTTGAAAAAGGTAGCTGATTGCCACTTGCTTGAGGGTGGCTAGAGATGGGCAATAAATGGCTCAACTAGCAATGCCTGCCCAAGTACCATGAGTGATTTATAACAAAAAAAACTTTAACATGGCCATACACTTTACTACACTGATATCTGTTCTATATTATTCAAATCATAGGGACAGAAATTGTAGTCTTTTGCGTATTTGTATTTCAGTTGTAATGTAATGCAATATAATGTAAATATAAATGACCATGAGAGTCAGATGCAAAGAAAAGCAGTGGTCCTGGGTTAGAAGAATTGTAAACCTGAAAATGTCATGAGCTTTCTGACAAACTTAATGCCACCTGAACACTTGTTCTGCATAAAAGCGATGAGAATAAGACACGGGAATATGGAGTAAACATGTTTGGAGCAAAAACCTAAAAGCTTCACTAAGCCTCAGCAGCCCAGTTCAAATAGCCAGTTGACTGAATTTGATTTGTGGGTTGAGGCTGCATCTGATTATTCTGTATTCATCTGGAAAAGTCAGTATAATGTGATCATGACATATTGCTGTGACAACACTGTTCTCAGACACCCTCATCACCTGAAATTCTGCTGCTTAAATTTTGAAGCTATTCAGTTATGATTGTTGAAGCGGTCTATGCTCCCACTAAGCCCTGTGAAATATTGTTCTTTGACCTTTGGAACCCACAAGCAAATTTACTGAATAACATTTTAATTTATTTTATGATCACGAATTTAGGCCTGCAGATTTGGGAAAGGTTGTGGTTAATATCACTGTTTTATTGATGGAGTATATCCTGAATCAGAACAACAAAGTCTATTGGTTAGAGATAAATACGTTTATAAACTAGTGAAATACCGTGACTGGCACGAGAGGTTTTGCCTGCAAGTGGCCTGTAAAACCAAAACAATTCAACTTTGTTTCCCTGCAATCTCCCTGTACCACCACCACCAAAAATTAAGCATGGGAAATCTCCTTTCTGACTTTTAATTTTACAGTGGCATTTCATTGGGTGTTACTGTATAAAGAATTTATCCACATGAATCTGATTTTATTACGGTTGCCTTGTCCTAATATTGTATAACAGTTCTGCAAAATAATCCCTTAAATACTTTTGGACCATATTTTTTCTACTTCACAAACTTGGCTGTAAGGTGTACTTGGCTTTAATAGACTTATTGAAATTATCTCAGCAATATTTTACTGACTTAAAAATTTTAGTTTTTTTCAAAAAACTTGCTTGACTAAGCATAGTCTTGTTCTAAATGTTTTTCTCCCTGCCCCCAAGCCATGTTTTATTTGTTCCCTCTTAACACTCCATACTGTGCCTTCTGAAGCATATTTGCAATCAGTGAGTAAAATCCATTCTGACTTCTCTCTTTCTCTAAAGGTTGGGAGGACCAGATCCGCTGGATTACATCAGCATGTATAGAAATCCAGGGAGCCCAACACAGGATGTTCCAGAACACTGGCATTATGTCAGCTTTGGATTGAGTGACTTGTATGGTGACAACAGAGTCCACGAGTAAGTACCAGAAAATAACATCTCAAGTACTGGAATTCCAAAATAAGGGAAAAATTATTAAAGGCCCAATCCAAAAATTAATTCACTTTTGTAGATGCCGATTCATCTATTGACCCTTCCAAGTATATTCTGTTTGATAGGTAAGTGCTGTAATGAGTTAGAAATAGGGAAGTTTTAAGTTGATTGCATTTCAGAAAAAAATTCTGAAAAATGTTATTTTTTGGTTATGTATATTTTGAAAATGTTAGTGACACAAATTGACAATAAGTCAGTTTTCATGTCAATAAGGTACGTGACACATATATAATATCCATGAAAGATCTGAAAATTGATTCAGCATATTCGCACAGTGGGTTGCTTTCCCAGAATAGTTGAGGGAAGAGACTTCAAACCTGATGTTGATTAGGAAGCCTCAACCTAAATGTAATAGCATTAGCTCCTTCAAGAGTTGACCTATGGAAATGTAAATATGATCTCTAGAAACTCGGGAACAAATTAACTTGGTCCAAGTTTAACAAAGACTTAGGTAGATGTCATGGTAGGTGGAAGATAAATCAGGATTTAGATCCTGCATGTAGGGTGAGATAAAGTCTTTCTGAATGTACACTTTTATATTGATTCCACTCCCTTTGAATTTGTTGTATTATAGGAAGGAGAATCTTGAAACCACTATTACATGGCTTTGTATGTGTTTTTCTCATTCTTACCCACAAAAAACCTACGTGTATGGTTTTCTTCTTCTCTGCAGAAGAGTTTCATTCTTGCCAAGGTCAGGTTTTGCAAGTTTTAGTTGTCATGGAATCCCTGCAATGTGGATGCAGGCCATTCAGCCCATTGAATTCACACTTACCCTCCGAAGAGCATCCCACACATATCCACCCTCTTACCCTTTCCCTGTAACCCTGCATTTCCCACAGCTAATACACCTAACCTGTGTTTCCCTAGACACTGTGGGCAATTTAGCATGGTTAGTTCACCTAACCTGCAAAATGGGAGTAAATTGGAGCACCTGGAAGAAACACACACAGACACAGGAGAATGTCTGTATGGAGCCTGCACAGTAGCCTGCGGGTGAAATTGAATTTGCTGCCCCAGTGCTCTGAGGCAGGAGTGCTAACCATTCTTTTAGCTGCTGTGCTGCCAGACGCTGACACAACTTTAAGTCAGTCTAAATGGTGATTATTGGAAAGCTGTTTAGTATGAAGGACACAGTTGACCCCAATTCTATTCTAATTTGATCACCAGTTGCATATATTTTTGAAGAGGAATCATAGATAAGCAATTTGGAATGGGTTTTCCAAATAATTCTACTTCTAACATTTTCAGTTAAGTTAGATAGGTGGGAAAAACAAAGTGAAATAGTATGCTAATGTAGAATCATACACTACAGAGGAGGCACTTCAGTCCATCAAGTTTATCAGTGAAAATGTACTACTCCCTACACGATTACTTCAAAGGTAAGGATCTGGAATCTATGCTCCGGACATTACTTCACATATCTGAGGGTGAAAGTTGCTTGAATTTGTTTCAGGAAGCAGTCACACACCTTAAATTAGATAATTCAAACTTGGCCTGTGATCAAGGACGGGGTTGTGATTATAAATGAGGCAGGTATGACGACCAGGGGGCACTTTTGAGAAGCCTATGAGAATAAGAGGGGGACTGTACAAATCATGACCTGATCACGACACTGGGAAAGGAGGCATTCAAGTGAGGGAGGGAAACAAGAGCATAGTGATAGGGGACAGTATAATTAGAGGGATAGATGCTGTTCCTTGCAGGAGTGACGACAAGCTGAAAGCTACGTTGCCTGCTTACTGTCAGAGTTGGAAACATCTGGAGTGGGCAGAGAAAGGTGCAGTTGTTGTCATCCACGTTGGTACTAACAACAATGATAGGACTAAAGGATGTTCTACTGAAAAGTTTCAAACAATTAGTTGTTAAAGTAAAGCGCAGAACGTCCAAAGTAATCTCAGGATTATTACCTGAGGCACTTGCATATTGAACATGGACATGGACATGGATAAATAAAGTAAGTAAAGTATAGGAGGAAAGGGTGTCAATTGATGGGATGCCGATACCAATGTTGTGGTAGAAGGAAGCTGTTCTGGTTGAAGAAGTTCAATTGAACCATGCAGGGACAGTGCCCTGGACAATCGAATATATAGGGCTGTCGAGACGATTAATAGGGGAGTGAGGGTTTGAGAAGGGGAAACGTAGGCCTATAAAGCAAAACAACATAGTGGCGTTATTGGGAAACTATTTTGGCAGTGATACTAGGAGGAAGACAGGATGGGAGAGAATATTCAGACATTATAAAGAAGCAGGAATTGGGGGATAAAGGGGAGCAAGAGGTCAAAAAAAGGCAAAATTGATAGCTCCTTACATAAATGCACTTAATATTTGGAACAAAATAAACAAATTAATGGTACAAATAGAGATTGATGGGAATGATCTTAAACCTGTTGTAGTGACATACTCGCAAGGATATCAAAGCTAGCAACTAAAATTCAGGGTTATGTGGCTTTTTATAAGGATGGACATGCTGTTAGGATGATGAGGTAGCTTTCTCATTACAGTTTAGAATAAGTATGACAGCATTAAGTGACCTTGGATTAGTTACTGTGGAACCCAAACGTGTGGAAGTCATAAATAACCGGGGAAGAACTACTGGTTGGTGTAGTCCATAGGCCCTTAGGAACGCAATAATCAGGAGATGATGAGGACAAGCAAAAAAGGCAGTACACTAATCTTGGGTTACTTTTAATCTTCATGTAAATTGGGATGGTCAAGTTGGCAAAGGTAGCCATCAGAAAGCATTTGTAGAATATATTAAGGACACTTTACTCGAACAATCCAACTGTGCATCAGCTTATTTTGGATCTGGTATAGGCGATGAGGCAGGGTTAATAAATGATTTTAGAAAAGAGTCTCTTTTAGGGATCATTGGCCATGAAATGGTAGCATAGAGCATTTAGTTTGAGAGTGAGAATCTTCGGTGACGTACAACTGTGCTGATCGTAAATAAGGGTAATTAATAGGGATGAGAGCAGAGTCGGTTGGTGTGGCCTGCAGGAGTTTAACAGGAAAGACAGTTAGGGAACAACGGCAGACTTCTAACAATATATTTCATTACTCAGAAAAGATGTATCCCAGTGAGCAATGAAGATTCTAGGAAGGAATGAATCAATGACATTTAACCAAGGAAGTTAAAGATGGTATCAAACAGAAAGAAAATAAATAAAATGTAGCAAAGTTTACTGATAAAGCAGAGGAATGGGAATTTTGTAAAAGGTAACGAAAGATAATTGACAAGCACTTAAAATTGGATAAGTAAACTGAGGGCAAACTAGCAATTAAGAACTCTTTGAATGTATAAAAAGGAAATGGGGCCAAAGTAATCATAGGCCCCTTAGAGATTGAGGCTGGGGAAATAATAATAAAGCATCAGGAAACGGCAGAGGGTTGAACAAATACTTTGTTTCAGTCTTCACTGTGGAGGACATTAGTAGCATTCCAAAAATGCTAAATAATCAAAAGGACCAAGAGAAGGTGAGGTGAGGGAAAGTGTGAAGAATATATATGATGACAGTATAGGAAATTAGTGGGACTCAAGGCTGATAAGTCCCCGGACCTGATGTGTTGCATCTTTAGATTTTAAGTGAAGTAGCTACAGAGATAATGAGGGACTACACTGGCAGTAATAGTCAATAAATGTGGAGTTGGCAAAGCGTAGCAGGTCAGTCAACATCCGAGGGGCAGGGAAGTCAATGTTTCGGACCAAAACCTTTTGTCAGGACACTGGCAGTGACCATCCAAGGCTCTTTAGTTTTGGGAAAAGTCCCAGTGTTTTCCAAAACTATCAAGGTAACATCCTTGTTCAGAAAGGGAAGGAGACACAAGCAACTAACTATAGGAAAATTAACTTAACATCTATCATTGGTAAAATGCGAGAGTCTCTTGAAAAGAATTAGGAATGGAATATTTAGAAATATATAATATAACCAAGTACAGTTGTGAAGAGAACCAGTGGATGTCATATATTTGATTTCCAAAAGATATTTGATAAGGTACTGTGTGTCAGGCTACTTTACAAGGTAAGAGCCCGTGGTGTTGAGGAGAGTACATTAGCATGGTTAGAAGATTGGTAAATTGATAGAAGATGAAGAGTTGGGATTAGTGAGGCATTTTCAATTAACTAAAGGAGTGCCACAGAGACCAGTGCTGGAGCCACAATCATTTACGATATATATTAATGATTGGGATGAGGAAAATGAATGTGCTATTGTCAAGTTTGCAAATGATGCAAAATTAGGTGGGAAGGCAAGCAGTTAGAATGACAGAATCTGAAAGCTGGCTATTCTCAACAGAGGTAGAACACTTTGAGCTTGAACAAACCCATACAGAACAGTAATTAGTAATGAGAAATTAGAAGAGCAACGTGGAAGCGACTGTATTTTCTAAATGAGCTAACCTTCCAAATCCAAACGTACTGATTCTTGAAAGATCCTAGCTTATAACATTGATTTTGCAAGGTCAGAGGTATGTTGTATTACTTGTTAAAATTGTGGGGTATTGCTTGTGTTGCCATGATATTTGCAAAATGGCAAAGATATAATTGTATCTAAACTCTGGCCTAATTTTGCTGTCCACACAATTTTTGAGGATCAAAACACCTTTGATGTGTGATGGAAATTAAATTGTTCATGGCTTTGAAGCTCAGGGTAGATCAGTTGGGATCTGCTTTATTTGAGATTTACAGTTTAAAATTGCCGTGACCTGCCAACCGTTCATTGAACTGCATAATTATAAAACTGATTGTGGAAAAAAAGCTTGGTTGTTCTCCTGATCCAGACTCTGGAGAGGGCTGCATGGCACTCCTATTTTGCATTAAATGATTGTAAGAAACATTAAACAGTGTTGTGTGGAATATAACTTCACTTTTTCAGGGTATGTAAAGTACGCAATGAAACAACTCTTTGTATTTTATTACAAAATAATTTCCCACTTGGTTGCAGTTATTTTTTGTGTAGCTAAGTTCCAAGTTAAGTATTCATTCACAATATGCATTCATTCATTTGTACCTTCTGAAAGAAAAGTCACAAATTTAGATTGTTGTCTTCTAAGGCATTTGCATGCTGTTACAATGGTGACTGGAATGCTTTATATGTTTAAATCTTATACTGCCATCAAATTAGAACAACTGATTTCTGAAAATGGACGTAAATATTCTGTAATTAGCCCATAGTAAGCTCATTAACCAGTGTATTTACGTTTTTAAATGACGTTGACTTTGAAAGAATATCAGAATATAGGTTACCTTCACTTGTTATATTTTTATTTTGAATAAAATTCTGTAGATTTTTCTGTATTCTAATAGATACAATTCAAAGTCATGTTTTAAGTGTTGCCTTTGATGGCAGGATTGCGCTAAGTTTAACAATAAGTTCTCAGTTCTCTTTGTAAATAAACTCTGAACCATTCTTATTGATTACAGTGTCAGGGCTGTACATCCAAGATTTCAACCTGCTGAGTGTCTTTTTTTGCTGTTTTACTTGGATAGACATTTCCCTCTCCGTTTTTCATCATTTGCATCCAGCATGAAAAGTGCTTAATTTCAGAGAGAAATATATCATTGTGATCCCAGCTGATTTTACTAGGGGAAAAAGTCAGATCTGAATGAAACCTGGCTTGATATTAACATATTTGTTTTCTTTCAATTTAACGTGGCAGTCTTTCTTTGAAACATAATTTTGCCACGCTGCAGATTTGATTTCAATAAAGCCAAAAGAAAACAATACAAAAACAAACCAAGTTACCTGCATACTTCAAATATTCAGCAGAAGAAAATACCATCTACTCATTAACATTTTCACTTTATAGTTAATCAAGATTCAGAAACTTTCCTTCCCTATTAAGGTTGACTTAATTGCTTCTTTTCAGTTCAGATCCTTGGAGTTGCAAAGATTCTTTTTGACTCATGCAGCCGTGCTCTTAGATTTTCTCAGCTTTGAGCAATTGCTGCACATTTCTGACAAAACATTCCTGGACTGCAAGTTGTCCCAAACTAAAACCCTTCAAATTTTTTTCTTCTTTATTCATTCACGGGATAAGGGCATCACTGGCTAGGTAGCATTTATTGCACATCCAGAGGGCAGTTAAGAGTCAACCATACTTTTGTGGGTCTGGAGTCACATGTAGGCCAGACCAGGTAAGGATAGCAGTTTCCTCCCCTAAAGGACATTACTGAACCAGAGGGGTTTTTCCCCAACAATCGAATATGGATTCACAATCATCATTGGACAGTTAATTCCAGATATTTATTGAATTCAAATTTCACCATCTGCCATGGCAGGATTTGAACCCCGGTCCCTAGAACATTATCTGGATCTCTGATCAACAGTCCAGTGATAATACCACGAGGCCATCAACTCCCCAACTGAGGTAACTTATTTCCTTATGTGCTCTGAAAAAACTCCTTTTTCTTGAAGGACCTATTCTTGATATCTAATTTCAGTCAGATACCTTTTCATAGAATCCCCACGGTGTGGAAGCAGACCCTTCAACCTGTAGAGTCTATACCTTCCTCTAACACCCCCCCAAATAAAAACCTCCATCCCTGTAACCCTGCATTTCCTATGACTAATAGGCACTAGCCTGCACATTCCTAGACATTATAGGCAATTTAGCATGACCAGTCCACTTTATCTGGACATCTTTGGACTGTTGGAAGTAATAGAAGCACCCAGACGAAATCCATGCAGAATGGGAGAACCTGCAATTCCACACAAACAGTGGCTCAAGGCTAGAATTGAACCCAGTCCCTGGTGATGCAAGGCAGAAGTGCTAGCCGCTGGGTCACCGTGGCCACTCCAACTTTTGAATTGAGTTGAAAAACCTTTCATTAAATTTTAAAAATAAATCTTGCGTATCCTAGCTTCTCCTAAGCTAATGGCTTGATGTTTTGCCTCCTGTCATAAACCCCACAATATGAATGAACTTCATTATGTAAACATACTTCCATTAATGATCCAGGAAGCCTTCAGTCACTCACTGTTTGATAAATACTGTTTTAATTTCACAGTTGTGAAAAGATTGACCTGGTTAATTGTAAGTTTCTTCACATAAATAGACCAAACTCGTGTCATTGAGTCACATAGCACGGAAACAAATGCAACAAGATCTAGACGATATCCAGGCAAAGTGACATTCGTGCACACAAATGCCAGGCTATGACCACCCCAATGGAATTCAGTGGTTTTACCATCACTGAACCCCCCACTATCAACATCCTTGGGTAGTTATCATTGATCAGAAACTCACCACATAAACACAGTGGCTATAAGAGCAGGTCAGATACTGTGGCCAGTAACTCACCACCTGACTCCTCAAAGCCTGTCTACCATCTACAAGGCACAAGTAAGGATTCTGATGGAATACTCCCTACTTGCCTGGATGAGTGCAGCTGCAGCAATATTCAAGAAGCTTGATGCCATCTAGGACAAAGCCGCCTGCTTGATTGACACGACATCCACTACCTCTACTACTGATGCTCAATAGCAGCAGTGTGTACTACCTAAAAGATGCATTGCAGAAGTTCAGCAATGATCCTCAGACAGCACCTTCCAAACCCACGACCACTTTCATCTAGAAGGGTAAAGGGATCAGACAAATGGGAATGCCACAACCTCAAGCTCCCCATAAAACCACTCGTCATCCTGACTTGGAAATATATTGTTGTTCCTTTACTGTCATTGGGTCAAAATCCTGGAGTTCCCTCCCTAATGGGTCAACCCACAGCAGGTAGACAGCAGCGGTTCAAGAAGGCAGCTCACTACCACCACCTCCAAGGGCAACTAGGAGCAGGCATTAAATGCTGGCCAGCCAGTGATGCCCACATTCCACAAATGAATTTTAAAAAACCCTTCAGTCTAACTCATCCATGTGACCAATTTCCTAAACTAAACTAGTCCCATTTGCCTGTGTATCCCATTCATATGCCTATCAAATGTCTTCTAAATGTTGTAACTGTAAGTACATCAACCACTTCCCCTGGCAGTTCATTCGACATACATTCTCTGCCTAAAAAAAATTACCCTTCAGATCTCTTTTAAATCTTTACTCTGTCACCTTAAAATTATATCCTCTAGTTTTGAACTCCCCAACCCTAGGGAAAATACTGTAATTCACCTTATCTATGCCCCTCATGATTTTATAAATCTCTATAAGGTCACCCTCATTCTCCTACGCTCCGCTGGAAAAAATTGTTTCCTCTTATACTTCAAACTCTCCAGTCCTGGCAACATCCTTTTAAATTTTTTCTGAATCCTGTCCAATTTAATGATATCCTTCCTTTATCAGCCCAAACAGAACTGTACACAGCACTTCAAGTGGCCTCCCCAACATCCTGTTCAACTGCAACATGATGTCCCAACTTTTATACTCAGTGACCTGAGCAATGGAGCAAGTGTATTAAATGCGTTCTTAACTGCCCTGTCTACATGTGATACAACTTTCAAAGAATTATGTACCTGAGCCGCTTTGATTTCGCTGTTTAACAACAAGGCCTTACCATTAACTATATAAGTCCTGTCCTTTTTTTTGCAAAATGTCATACCTCGCATTTATCCAAGGTAAACTCCATCTTCCACTCCTCAGCCCATTGGCCAAATAATCAAGATTCCTTTGTAATCTTAGGCCACCTTCTTTACTGTTGATAACAAATTTGATGTCATCCACGGCTGCAACTAACCATGCCTCCTACATTCTCATCGAAATTGCATGCATAAATTAAAGCAAAATTGTCCTTGGGGAACTCGTGCTGGTATCAGGCGTCAAGTCTCCCTCTGTCTCCTACTGTCAAGCCAATTTTGTATCCAACTGACAAGCTATCTCTGAATCCCAGTAGATCTAACTAATTATTCCAATATGCAAAACCTTATCATAAGCTTTACTAAAGTCCGTATAGACAATGTCTACCTCTGTGCCCTCGTCATTTCAGCAACTTCCAGTCCTCCGGCACCTTAGCTGTGGCTGTAGATGATAGAAAGATCTCTGCTTGGAGTGCTGTCGTCTTCCCTAACTTCCCACAATGTCCTGGAATGCGCTGGATTATGTCCCAGAGATTTATCTACCTTTGTTTTTAAAAGACGTCCAACATGACCTCCTCTGCGATCTGGACTGTTTTTAAAACATCAGTATCTATTTCCCAGAGTTCCCTAGTCTCCATTTCTTTCTCCACAGTAAAAACTGATGTGAAATATTCATTTAGTATCTCTCCCAAGTCCTGTGGTTCGACATGTTGATCTTTAGGTGCCCTATTCTCTCTCTAGTTGCTTTTTTGCTCTTAATGTACTTGTAGAATCTCTTTAGATTATCCTTGACCATGTCTGCCAAGGCTGTCTCATATCCCCTTTTTGCCCACCTGATTTCCTCCTTAAGAATGCCCCTACACTCCTTGTACTCGAGAGATTCGCTTGATCCCAGTTCTTGCTACCTAATATGACTTTTTTTTATTCTTGACCAGAGTGCCTCTGTATTTTTTATTCAATTATCAGTCATTCATCCATTGTTCCCTATTCTTACCAGTCTTACCTTAACAAGAACATATTACCTGAGAATTCTTCTTATCTCACTTTTGAAAGCCTGCTACTTTACAGTCGTCCCTTCATCTGTGAGCAGTCGACTTCAGTCAACTTTTGAAAGTTCCAGTCTCCAACCGTCAAAATTTGCTTTACTGCCATTAAGACCTTTAACTTTTATATAAGACCTATCCTTATCCATAACTATCATAAAACTAATAGAATTATGATCACTGGTCCCAAAGTGCTACCCTTCTGACAATTCATTTACTTGCTCTGCCTTATTTTCCAAGAGGAAGTCAAATGTTGCACCTTCTCTTGTAGATACATCTACACGTTAAAGAAAATTTTCTTGAATACATTTAACAAATTCCTCATCCTCAAAGTCCTTAACACTATGGCAGCCCAAGTCTGTGTTTGGAAAGTTAAAGTCTGCTACTATTACAACCCTATTACTCTCACATGTATCTGAGATTGCTCTACATATTTGCTCCTCAATGTCCCTTTGACTGTTGCAGAGCATATAAGTACAATCCTATCAAGGTGAACATTGCATTCTTATTTCTGAGATCCGCCCATATAGCTTCATCGGATGATCCCTCGGAAATATTACTGCTGTACTTCGGGAGGATGATTTCCCTGATCAGCAACGCCACTTGTCCTCTTCTCTTGTCTCCTTTTCTATTCTTCCTATAGCATCTAAACCCTGGAACATTGAGCTGCCAGTCTGTTCTTCCCCCGACTCCCCCAAAGACATCAAAGCGTGGAATTGGATGAACACAGCAGGCCAAGCAGCATCTCAGGAGCTCAAAAGCTGACGTTTTGGGCCTAGACCCTTCATCAGAGAGGGGGATGGGGAGAGGGTTCTGGAATAAATAGGGAGAGAGGCGGAGGCGGACCGAAGATGGAGAGAAAAGAAGATAGGTGGGGAGGTAGGGAGGGGATAGATCAGTCTAGGAAAGACGGACAGGCCAAGGAGGTGGCATGAGGTTAGTAGGTAGGAGATGGAGGTGCGGCTTGAGATGGGAGGAGGGGATGGGTGAGAGGAAGAACAGGTTAGGGAGGCAGAGACAGGCTGGGCTGGTTTTGGGATGCAGTGGGGGGGAGGGAATGAGCTGGGCTGGTTGTGATGCCGTGGGGGGAGGGGACGAACTGGGCTGGTTGTGGGATGTGGTGGGGGAAGGGGAGATTTTGAAGCTGGTGAAGTCCACATTGATACCATTGGGCTGCGGGGTTCCCAAGCGGAATATGAGGTGCTGTTCCTGCAACCTTCGGGTGGCATCCTTGTGGCACTGCAGGAGGCCCATGATGGACATGTCATCTGAAGAATGGGAGGGGGAGTGGAAATGGTTTGCGACTGGGAGGTGCAGTTGTTTATTGCAAAACGAGTGGAGGTGTTCTGCAAAGCGGTCCCCAAGCCTCCGCTTGGTTTTCCCAATGTAGAGGAAGCCACATCGAGAACAATGGATACAGTATACCACATTGGCGGATGTGCAGGTGAACCTCTGCTTAATATGGAAAGTCATCTTGGGGCCTGGGATGGGGGTGAGGGAGGAGGTATGGGGGCAAGTGTAGCACTTCCTGCGGTTGCAGGGGAAGGTGCCGGATGTGGTGGGGTTGGAGGGCAGTGTGGAGCGAACAAGGGAGTTACGGAGAGAGTGGTCTCTCCGGAAGGCAGACAAGGGTGGGGATAGAAAAATGTCTTGGGTGGTGGGGTCAGATTTTAGATGACGGAAGTGTCGGAGGATGATGCGTTGTATCCGGAGGTTGGTGGGATGGTGTGTGAGAATGAGGGGGATCCTCTTTGGGCGGTTGTGGCGGGGGCGGGGTGTGAGGGATGTGTTGCGGGAAATGCGGGAGATGCGGTCAAGGGCGTTCTTGACCACTGTGGGGGGAAAGTTGCAGTCTTTGAAGAACTTGGACATCTGGGATGTGTGGGAGTGGAATGCCTCATCCTGGGAGCAGAAGTGGCGGAGGAGTTGGGAATAGGGGATGGAATTTTTGCAGGAGGGTGGGTGTGAGGAGGTGTATTCTAGGTAGCTGTGGGAGTCAGTGGGCTTGAAATGGACATCAGTAACTGGCTGGTTGCCTGAGATGGAGACTGAGAGGTCCAGGAAGGTGAGGGATGTTTTGGAGATGTCCCAGGTGAACTTAAGGTTGGGGTGGAAGGTGTTCACCTGGGACATCTCCAACACATCCCTCACAATAAACAATTGCACCTCCCAGTCGCGAACCATTTTAACTCACCCCTCCCTTTCTTCAGATGACATGTCCATCATGGGCCTCCTGCAGTGCCATAAGGATGCCACCCGAAGGTTGCAGGAACAGCAACTCATATTCCGCTTGGGAATCCTGCAGCCCAATGGTATCAATGTGGACTTCACCAGCTTCAAAATCTCCCCTTCCCCCACCACATCCCACAACCAGCCCAGTTCGTCCCCTACCCCCACGGCATCACACAACCAGCCCAGCTCATTCCCTCCCCCAACTGCATCCCAAAACCTGCCCAGCCTGTCTCTGCCTCCCTAACCTGTTCTTCCTCTTACCCATCCCTTCCTCCCATCTCAAGCCGCACCTCCATTTCCTACCTGCTAACCATATCCCACCTCCTTGACCTGTCCGTCTTCCCTGGACTGACCTATCCCCTCCCTACCTCCCCACCTATACTCTCCACCTATCTTCTTTTCTCTCCATCTTCGGTCTGCCTCCCCCTCTCTCCCTATTTATTCCAGAACTCTCTCCCCATCCCCCTCTCTGATGAAGGGACTTGGCCCGAAACATCAGCTTTTGTGCTCCTGAGATGTTGCTTGGCCTGCTGTGTTCATCCAGCTCCACACTTTGTTATCTTGGATTCTCCAGCATCTGCAGTTCCCATTATCTCTCGCCCCCAAAGACATGTTTCTGTAAAAGCTATGATGTCCCCGTTCCATATTTCCATACATACTGAGCTCAGACCCCTTGCACTGAAATAAATGCAGTTTTATTCCCCAGAGTTACTTTGTTGCCTGACTTGCTCTTATGTACATTTTTGAATTAATTTGCTCTTTTTTTAAAATTAGGAACCATTGTCATCTGCCTTTCTATTCTTGCTACTACTTAGGATCCGGTCACCCCATCTCCCTAGTTTTTCAAAGACTCTTGAATAGAATTAGCAAATCTCTCCACCAGGATATCAGTTTCCTTCTAGTCAAAATGGATCTGCTCTAGAAGATATCCCAATGATCGAAAAAGTTGAATCCAAGTCCACTCACCATCTCCTCAGCAATTGATTTATGTACCCTGTTTTCTTATTCCTACTCTCTCTAGCACATACACCCGGGCTAATTCAGCGATTGCTACCGTTTGAGGTTCTGCTTTTTAACCTAATGCCTAACTTCCTATATTCACTCTGCAAAACCTCAACCCTTTCCCTCACTATGTCATTCTTACTACTGTGTATAACTACTTCTGGCTTCTCTTTCTCCCCTTTGACAATATTTGAGATGTCCTTGACCCTGGTACCAAGGAGGCAACATCCTACCCTAAATTCTTGCTCGTGACTGCAGAAACTTCAGTGTGTGCCCCTGACAGAAGAGTGCCTTATAACTATTGCTGTTTTGAACCTTGACAAACTCTGCTGAACATAAGATTCATTGTTGGTTCCAAGATCTGGCTACTACTTCTATTTTCCTCTTGAGAGACTATCCTAATCAGTACCCAAGCTTGTACAACTGTTTGGGAGAGGAATACCCTCAGGAGACTCCTGAACTACTTTCCTATCTCTCCTGTCAGTCACCCGTCTATTTGGCTGAACTTGCAGTGTTACCACCTCTCTAAATCTACTAATCACCACACTGTGTCTCCTGTATGCTCCTCAATGACTCTAACTGCCTTTCCAGTTTCTCCAGTCTGATATGAGACAGATCCAGATACACCACCTGCGGACATTGTCTCCAAGGACAGTCAACTGCTCCCCAATCTCCCACATCCGACAGGTGGAGCATATCACTCCACTGACTGCTATAATTGTCCTTTAAAAATTTGCTCATGTAGATTTACCTACAAAGACCTACACTTTGCTCAAATCTAGTGTTTTTTGACTGATCACTGCTAGCACAGCTGTGCTGTGGAGAATTTAAAACCTATATTCTATATTATAAGGCCTAGAAGGAGAAGCTCTAAATACAACCATTTTAAAAAAAAATCTCTACCCTTCCCTTGACCGGTTTTTCATTTTAAGCATGCAAATGAGGAAAAAAAATCTTAGAAAGACAGCGCTTAATTTAAACTCCCAGCAACCAAGAACAGCCTTCTCCTCAAATTTTCTGTCAGTTGGCTCTCAAATTTCTGGTTATCAGTAAAGATATGTCGATCCCTTCAATCCCTAGATTCAGCCTTCCAAAAATAGCAGAGCCAGGAACCTGACCTCCATCATTATTTAAACTGCTAAAATCAAACCCTCAAACAAGTTGAAAAGGTCAGTCTTCTGAGTTCTGTGAAAACAAAAATAATTTCTGTCCGGAGCCTTCAACGAACACGTGCATCGGCCTCTTCCCACAAACTCTGAAATTTACATTGGCCTTCTTCACTTTTGTTTCCTTTTTGTTTCTAGACTGTAAAAGCTCCAAAAATAACTTTAAATAGAAAATGTTGTTATGAATTTAACATTCAAACTAATTATAAATAAGTCCCACACTTTTCATAATGCTTTCCCCCCCAAAAAAATGAAAATGTGTCTTTAAGAGATATTTTCCTTTTCAACAACTTATTTTCAATACAATTTTTATGTCATTTAACTGGTGTAATATATTAAGCATATACTGAATCATAGGGCAGTTGTATTTTACATATTTTCATTGGAATAATAGCACTTGGTTTTCTGTATATGTGTTCCTGATCATATGCTTGCTATAACCTTTTTTTTCCAAATAAATGGTTTTTAAATTATATGGCTGGAAGATTCAACTTCACTGAAATAACCATGTGCTCCTCTTGTTTCATAATGTGGCCCAAAGAAGGCACATTGGTCTTAGTCTGGTTTACAATGAAATGAACTTTTCTTAGCCAATCAAAGAGTTCAATCAAGGTTATAAATGTTCTTCCCACCATTTGGCTGAATGTAACCGAGTTATTGATGTAAGCTATGTCATTACATGATCCTTCAGTAACTTTATTGGTTATTCATTGGAATGTTGCTGGTGATTTCTTTTATTCTGAGTGATATTACTTTGTATTGATAAAGTTCATTAAGTGTAACAAAAACTGATTTGATCTTTGGCTCTGTCAATCAATGGAACTTACCAATATCCTCCTCTCAAATCAATTTTGGTGATGAATTGTGTGTGTGTGTTCGTTTCTTTTGACCTTCCAATCTTTTGTCACTATGTCAAATTAATCTTTTCAACATCATTTTTTACTAATTTTTCCTAAAAGCAGTACTTGTAGAAATCTTAGGCGAAACATTAATAATCATTAAGGTGGACAAGTCCCCAGGTCCGGATGGGATCTATCCCAGGTTACTGAGGGAAGCGAGAGAGGAAATAGCTGGGGCCCTAACAGATATCTTTGCAGTGTCCTTAGACACGGGTGAGGTCCCAGAGGACTGGAGACTTGCTAATGTTGTCCCCTTGTTTAAAAAGGGCAGCAAGGATAATCCAGGTAATTACTGACCGGTGAGCCTGACGTCAGTGGTAGGGAAGCTACTGGAGAAGATACAGAGGGATAGGATCTATTCCCATTTGGAAGAAAATGGGCTTATCAGTGATAGGCAACATGGTTTTGTACAGGGAAGGTCATGTCTTAGCAACTTAATAGAATTATTTGAGGACATGACAAAGTTGATTGATGAGGGAAAGGCTGTAGATGTCATATGCATGGACTTCAGTAAGGCGTTTGATAAGGTTCCCCATGGCAGGCTGATGGAGAAAGTGAAGTCACATGGGGTCCAGGGTGTGCTAGCTAGATGGATAAAAAACTGGCTGGGCAACAGGAGACCGAGGGTAGTAGTAGAAGGGAGTTTCTCAAATTGGAGACCTGTGACCAGTGATGTTCCACAGGGATCTGTGCTGGGACCACTGTTGTTTGTGATATATGTAAATGATCTGGAGGAAGGTGTAGGTGGTCTGATCAGCAAGTTTGCTGATGACACTAAGATTGGTGGAGTAGCTGCTAGTGAAGGGGACTGTCAGAAATTACAGCAGAATATAGATAGACTAGAGAGTTGGGCAGATAAATGGCAGATGGAGTTCAATCCGGGCAAATGCAAGGTGATGCATTTTGGAAAATCAAATTCAAGGGCGAACTATACAGTAAATGGAAAAGTCCTGGGGAAAATTGATGAACAGAGAGATCTGGGTGTTCAGGTCCATTGTTCCCTGATGGTGACAACGCAGGTCAATAGGGTAGTCAAGAAGGCATTTGGCATGCTTTCCTTCATTGGGCAGGGTATTGAGTACAAGAGTTGGCAGATCATGTTGCAGTTGTATAGTCCTTTGGTTCGGCCACATTTGGAGTACTGTGTGCAGTTCTGGTCGCCACATTACCAAAAGGATGTGGATGCTTTGGAGAGGGTGCAGAGTAGGTTCACCAGGATGTTGCCTGGTATGGAGGGTGCTAGCGATGAAGAGAGGTTGAATAGATTAGGATTATTTTCATTAGAAAGACGGAGATTGAGGGGGCACCTGATTGAGGTCTACAAAATCATGAGGGGTATAGACAGGGTGGATAGCAAAAAGCTTTTTCCCAGAGTGGGGGACTCAATTACTAGGGGTCATGAGTTCAAAGTGAGAGGAGGCAAGTTTAAGGGAGATATGCGTGGAAAGTTCTTTACACAGAGGGTGGTGGGCGCCTGGAACGCATTGCCAGTGGAGGTGGTAGACGCAGACACGTTACCGTCTTTTAAGAGATATTTGGGCGGGTACATGGATGGGCAGGGAGCAAATGGACACAGACCGTTAGAAAATAGATGACAGGTTAGACAGTGGATCTTGATCGGCGCAGGCTTGGAGGGCCGAAGGGCCTGTTCCTGTGCTGTAGGTTTCTTTGTTTCTTTGTTTATTTCATTAACAGGTCCTTTATTTCCAATCATGTTTTTATTTAGTAGTCCGACATAAGACCCTCTTAAGCATTATTTGAAAGTTGGTATTGAAAGGCTCTTTTAATTGATGGCTATGATTTCACCACTACCTGACAAGTGGCATGTCTGGCAGAGTTTGACCACATCTTGTACCAAACCTTTATGTAATCCTTGTCAATAAAAGTATCCTTTACTCTGTATTCTCCTAATACCTAAAATACCTGCCGTTGGAATTTCATGAGGCACACTTAAAAGTTCAGAAAGTGCTACCAGCTAAATGGCCTCTGTCCATTCCTTATTTACTGGTTTTTAAGGTGGACTGTTTCCTCATTAGCAGTTTCCCTGGAAGTAATAGCACTCAGGAATTCATTCACTTTTCTAAGTAGGCTGTTTGGCATAACTCTTACAATGCAAAATCTGTTTGTTACATTTCTATAAAAGAAGATAGACTAAACATCTCGCCCTCATTCTCTTTACCTTCACCTTTTTATTTAACTTCTTAGAAATTGCACTCAATAATTGAGTTTTTGAGTTAACGCTCTCTCTGTTCCATAGATGACTTTTCTTCCTATAATACAAAGGGCCTAAGAGACAATCACAGTATGAGACAATAGACAATAGGTGCTGGAGTAGGCCATTCGGCCCTTCGAGCCAGCACCACCATTCATTATGATCATGGCTGATCATCCACAATCAGTATCCTGTTCCTGCCTTGTCCCTATAACCCTTGATTCCACTATTTTTAAGAGCTCTATCCATTTCTTTCTTGAAAGTATCCAGAGAGTTGGCCTCCACTGCCTTCTGGGGCAGAGCATTCTATATATCCACCACTCTCTGGGTGAAGAAGTTTTTCCTCAACTCTGTTCTAAATGGCCTACCCCTTATTTTTAAACTGTGTCCTCTGGTTCTGGACTCACCCATCAGCGGAAACATGCTTCCTGCCTCCAGAGTGTCCAATCCCTTAATAATCTTATACGTCTCAATCAGATTCCCTCTCATCCTTCTAAACTCAAGTGTATACAAGCCCAGTCACTCCAATCTTTCAACATATGATAGTCCCGCCATTCCGGGAATTGACCTTGTGAACCTACGCTGCACTCCCTCAATAGCAAGAATATCCTTCCTCAAATTTGGAGACCAAAACTGTACACAGTACTCCAGGTTTGGTCTCACCAGGGCCCTGTACAGCTGCAGAAGGACCTCTTTGCTCCTATACTCAATTCCTCTTGTTATGAAGGCCAGCATGCCATTAGCTTTCTTTACTGCCTGCTATACCTGCATGCTTGCTTTCATTGACTGATATACAAGAGCACCTAGATCTTGTTGTACTTCACCTTTACCTAACTTGACTCCATTTAGATAGTAATCTGCCTTGCTGTTCTTGCCACCAAAGTGGATAACCACACTTTTATCCACATTAAACTGCATCTGCCATGCATCCGTCCACTCACCTAACCTGTCCAAGTCACCCTGTATTCTCATAACATCCTCCTCACATTTCACATTGCCACCCAGCTTTGTGTCATCAGCAAACTTGCTAATATTACTTTTTAATGCTTTCGTCTATATCATTAATGTATATTGTAAACAGCTGCGGTCCCAGCACCGAACGTTGTGGTACCCCACTGGTCACTGTCTGCCATTCCGAAAGGAACCTGTTTATCACTACTCTTTGCTTCCTGTCAGCCGGCCAATTTTCAATCCAAGTCAGTATTTTGTCCCCAGTACCATGTGCCCTAATTTTGTTCACCAGTCTCCTATGTGGGACTTTATCAAAGGCTGAAAGTCCAGGTACACTCCATCCACTGGTTCTCCCTTGTCCATCTTCATAGTTACATCCTCAAAAAATTCCAGAAGATTAGTCAAGCACGAATTCCCCTTCGTAAATCCATGCTGACTCTGACCTATCCTGTTACTGCTATCCAAATGAGTCGTAATTTCATCTTTTATAATTGACTCCAGCATCTTTCCCACCACTGACGTCAGGCTAGCTGGTCTATAATTTCCTGTGTTCTCTCTCCCTCCTTTCTTGAAAAGTGGGACAACATTAGACACTCTCCAATCCGCAGGAACTGATCCTGAATCTATAGAACATTGAAAAATGATTACCAATGTGTCCACTATTTCTAGAGCCACCTCCTTAAGTACCCTGGGATGCAGACCATCAGGTCCTGGGGACTTATAAGCCTTCAGACCTAACAGTCTATCAAACACCATTTCCTGCCTAATATAAATTCCCTTCAGAGATAATGGGGACTGCAGATGCTGGAGATTCCAAGATAATAAAATGTGAGGCTGGATGAACACAGCAGGCCAAGCAGCATCTCAGGAGCACAAAAGCTGACGTTTCGGGCCTAGACCCTTCTTCAGAGAGGGGGATGGGGGGAGGGAACTGGAATAAATAGGGAGAGAGGGGGAGGCGGACCGAAGATGGAGAGTAAAGAAGATAGGTGGAGAGAGTGTAGGTGGGGAGGTAGGGAGGGGATAGGTCAGTCCAGGGAAGACGGACAGGTCAAGGAGGTGGGATGAGGTTAGTAGGCAGCGGGGGGTGCGGCTTGGGGTGGGAGGAAGGGATGGGTGAGAGGAAGAACCGGTTAGGGAGGCAGAGACCGGTTGGACTGGTTTTGGGATGCAAAGTTAGTTCTTTAAGGACCGCAACTTTCCCCCCACGGTGATCGAGAACGCCCTTGACCGCGTCTCCCGCATTTCCCGCGACACATCCCTCACACCCCGCCCCCGCCACAACCGCCCCAAGAGGATCCCCCTCGTTCTCACACACCACCCTACCAACCTCCGGATACAACGCATTATCCTCCGACACTTCCGCCATTTACAATCCGACCCCACCACCCAAGACATTTTTCCATCCCCTCCCCTGTCTGCTTTCCGGAGAGACCACTCTCTCCGCGACTCCCTTGTTCGCTCCACACTGCCCTCCAACCCCACCACACCCGGCACCTTCCCCTGCAACCGCAGGAAATGCTACACTTGTCCCCACACCTCCTCCCTCACCCCCATCCCAGGCCCCAAGATGACATTCCACATCAAGCAGAGGTTCACCTGCACATCTACCAATGTGGTATACTGCATCCACTGTACCCGGTGCGGCTTCCTCTACATTGGGGAAACCAAGCGGAGGCTTGGGGACTGCTTTGCAGAACACCTCCGCTCAGTTCGCAAAAAACAACTGCACCTCCCAGTCGCAAACCATTTCCACTCCCCCTCCCATTCTCTTGATGACATGTCCATCATGGGCCTCCTGCACTGCCACAATGATGCCACCCGAAGGTTGCAGGAACAGCAACTCATATTCCGCCTGGGAACCCTGCAGCCATATGGTATCAATGTGGACTTCACCAGTTTCAAAATCTCCCCTTCCCCTACTGCATCCCTCAACCAGCCCAGTTCGTCCCCTCCCCCCACTGCACCACACAACCAGCCCAGCTCTTCCCCCCCCACCCACTGCATCCCAAAACCAGTCCAACCGGTCTCTGCCTCCCTAACCGGTTCTTCCTCTCACCCATCCCTTCCTCCCACCCCAAGCCGCACCCCCCGCTACCTACTAACCTCATCCCACCTCCTTGACCTGTCCGTCTTCCCTGGACTGACCTATCCCCTCCCTACCTCCCCACCTATACTCTCTCCACCTATCTTCTTTACTCTCCATCTTCGGTCCGCCTCCCCCTCTCTCCCTATTTATTCCAGTTCCCTCCCCCCATCCCCCTCTCTGATGAAGGGTCTAGGCCCGAAACGTCAGCTTTTGTGCTCCTGAGATGCTGCTTGGCCTGCTGTGTTCATCCAGCCTCACATTTTATAAATTCCCTTCAGTTTGTCCATTACCTTAGGTCCTTCAGCCACTATTGCATCTGGGAGATTGCTTGTGTCTTCCCTAGTGAAGACAGATCCAAAGTACCTATTCAACTCTTCTGCCATTTCCTTGTTCCCCATAATAAATTCACCCATTTCTGTCTTCAAGGGCCCAATTTTAGTCTTAACCATTTTTTTTTCTTTTCACGTACCTAAAAAAGCTTTTACTATCCTCCTTTATATTTTTGGCCAGTTTTCCTTCGTACCTCAATTTTTCTCTGTATTGCCTTTTCAGTTATCTTCTGTTGCTCCTTAAAAGCTTCCCAGTCCTTCCGGCTTCCCACTCATCTTTGCTATGTTATACTACTTCTCTTTTATCTTTATACAGTCCTTAATTTCCCTCAGCAGCCACGGCCGCCCCTGTTAACCCTTAGGATCTTTCTTCCTAAGTGGAATGAACTGATCTTACACCTTCTGCATTATATCCAGAAATACCTGCCATTGTTGTTCCACTGTCTTCTCTGCTAGGGTATTGTACCATTGAACTTTGGCCAGCTCCTCCCTCATAGCTCCATAGTTCCTTTATTCAACTGCAATACTGACACTTCCGATTCTCCCTCTCAAACTGCAGATTAAAACTTATCATATTATGGTCACTACCTCCTAATGGCTCCTTTTATTTTGAGGTCCCGATCAAATCCAGTTCATTGCACAACACCAGATCCAGAATTGCCTCCGCCCTGGTAGGCTCCAGTACAAGCTGTTCTAAGAATCCATCTCGGAGGCACTCCACAAACTCCCTTTCTTGGGGTCCAGTACCATCCTGATTCTCCCAGTCTACCGCATGTTGAAATCTCCCATAACAACTGTAGTGATACCTTTGCGACAGGCCAATTTCAACTCTTGATTCACCTTGCACCCTACATCTTGACGACTGTTTGGGGGCCTGTAGATAGCTCCCATTAGGGTCTTTCTACCCTTAGAATTTCTCAGCTCTATCCATACTGACTCTACATCCCCTGACTCTACATCTCCTGATTCTATGTTTTCCCCTCCCCTTGCAAGGGACTGAATATCATTCCTCACCAACAGGGCCACCCCACCTCCTCTGCCCATCAGTCTATCCTTTCGATAGCACGTATAGCCTTGAATATTCATTTCCCAGGCCCTGTCCACTTGAGCCGCGTCTCAGTTATCCCCACAGCGTCGTACTTGCCAATTTCCAACTGAGCCTCAAGCTCATCCACCTTATTTCTTATGCTTTGTGCATTCATATATAATATTTTAAATTTGTTTCTTCCCTCACCCTTCCTATCAATCCCTATTTCACTTGACCATACTGTATGATTCCTTCTTGAGTTTTCTGCTGTGTTGATTCTGTTGTCTTTCTTAACTTCTCTTATTCTCACTTTCCCTTTAACTTCATTCTTAAATTTCCAGTTTGACCCCCCCCCCACTACTTAGTTTAAACACACCTGTGTTGCAGTGGCAAACCTGCCTGCCAGAATGCTGGTCCCCCCCCACCTATTAAGATGCAACCCGTCCCTCTTGTACAATTTATCCTTACCCCAAAACATACTCCAGTGATCCAAGAATTTAAATCCTTGCTTCGGGCACCAGTTCCTCAGCCACACATTCAAGTCCATTATCTCCCTGTTCCTGCCCTCTCCAGCCTGAGGAACTAGAAGCAAACCGGAGATAACCACCCTGGATGTCCTGCTTTTCAGCCTTCTTCCAAGTTCTCTGAAGTCCCGCTCTAGAATTCCCATCCTTTTCTTCCCGACGTCATTAGTGCTGACATGTACCACCACCTCTGGCTCTTCACCTTCGCCCTTGAGTATTCTCTGCACTCTATCAGTGACGTCCTGGATCCTGGCGCCACGAAGGCAACACATCATCCTCAAATCCTGCCTGTTGCCACAGAAACCCCTTTCAGCCCCTCTCACTATGGAGTCCCCTATTATCACAGATCTCCGTGATGTCTGACTTCTCGGTTCTGCCTGTACACCAATTTTTGACTCGCAGACCTATCTGCCTCTTGGACTGGCAGTGTCGTTTGTCTCGACAGTTTCCAAGAGAGTCAACTTGTTTACAATAGGTGCTTCCCCTGGGGTCTCTTGTACTTCATTCATGTCTTCCTTCCTCATTGACATCCCCCTTTTGTCTTCTGGTATCCTTGGTGTAATGACCTCACTGAAGGTCCTGTCCAGAAAATTCTTGTTCTCTCTGATGAGCCTGAGGTCATCTAGTTCTTTCTTCAGTGCTGCAACAACCTCCTTCAGAATCTGAATGTGTACACACTTTCCATAGCTATAGGAGGCAGAAGCATCGTCAGTGTCCGGGATCTCCCGCATCATGCACGCAGCACGCTGAATCAGCTTGGCGGTCATGTCATGTATTATCAGGAAACAATTCAGGATGTCCAGCCTGTAACTTCTCAGTTTCTTTTACCTGTACCTGTTGCTTCACCACCCTCAGGGACCCTAATATTTTTTAACTTTCCAGGTCATTTCTGAGCATAAAATGAATTCCCTCAAAAGGGTTTTTTCACCACTCTAATTGCAGCATCTCCATTCAGTAAGTCACTCATTAATCCACCTCTGCACAATGGGGCTTCTTTGTAGCCTCCATGTATACCTCCAATTAACATTTTCTCCTTCATTTACCTCTCCAGCAGACAAGTAGTAACATTATAATAAAATGTGAGGCTGGATGAACACAGCAGGCCAAGCAGCATCTCAGGAGCACATCTCAGGTGCTCCTGAGATGCTGCTTGGCCTGCTGTGTTCATCCAGCCTCACATTTTATTATCTTGGAATTCTCCAGCATCTGCAGTTCCCATTATCTCAAGTAGTAACATTAGCCAACATTAGTGGCTACCTTGCTCCATTATCTCCCGATAACTTGATTCGTTTATCTCTTTGATTCAAAGATACCTCTCCATTTGAAAAAGATGTTCACAGCCCTCAGCGTTCTGATTTTCCTTGTTAATAGTTGAAGAATTTTCACGACAGCACTGGGTCATCTTCCCCTTATACATTCTAAGAAACCATATGTTCTTTGTGCTACCATTGCAGTTTTAATACCTATGTCCTTTCCTGATGCCCTCTTTGCTGAAGACCTCTGTGGACATTCCTACTACTCAGTTTCCCATTTAACTTTCATGAATTTGGTATGTTTAATATTATGCCAATCGCAGCATGTTCTCATTTTTACATCACTTTCTCACCTTTCTCCTTTATTGGTTTGATGCTCTTCTGTTTGTTCCCTACAATTAATACCTCTTTATCTACATACTTTCTATTCTTCCAATTTCCTTATAGATCCCCATATGACTTTCTTCCCCACATGTCTGTCTTCCCCACATGCAACTGCTTATGTGAGGTTCATCAATATCTGCCATAATTGCTGTTTCTCAGGTATTCTGACTTGTGTGGAATATTTGGATAACAAGGATACTTACATCAAGCTCTAACTTATTGACTACAGCTCTGCTTTCAACAACATAATTCCAAACAAACTCATCTCCAAACTTTGACCTCAGTCTCAGCTCCTCACTCTGTAGCTGGATCCTTGACTTCCTGACCCAGAGACTGCGATCAGTAAGAACAGGTGACAACACCTTCATGAAAATCCTCACCACTGGTGCCGTGCAAGATTGTGTACTCAGCCCTGTACTGTACTCCTTGTACGCTCACAGCTTTGTGGCCAAAATCCCCCCCAGCTTCATTTACAAGTTTGCTGATGACACCACTGTTGTAGGTTGGATCGCAAACAATGACAAGACAGAGTACAGGAAATTCGTGTAACTGGTGAGCTAGTCGTTGACTTGAGGAAGCGGAGTGGAGTGCATGCCCCATCTGTGTCAATGGTGCTGAGGTGGAGATGGTCAAGAGCGTCAAGTTTCTGGGAGTGATGATCACCAACAATCTGTCCTGGTCCATCCACGTGTATGCAACAGCCAAGAAAGCACACAACGCCTCTACTTCCATAGAAGGCTAAGGAAATTTGGTAGTCTACACAGACTCTTAACAATTTGTATAGATGCACCATAGAAAGTATCCTGTCTGGATGCATGATAGTGTGGGTATGGCAACTGCCGTTCCCAAGACGGCAAGAAACTACAGAGAGTCATGAACAGAGCCCTGTCTATCTCACAAACCAGCCTTCCATCCGTTGATTCCATTTATTCTTGCCACTGCCTCAGGAAAGAAACCAACATAATCAAAGACCCATCCCATCCTGGTTCTATCCTTTTCCATCCTGTTTTGTCAGATAGAAAATATAAAAGCTTGAACACGCATGTGAACAGATGTGTGCGAACAGTGGGTGACGCTTTGGCTCAGTGGCTAGTACTGCTGCCTCACAGCGCCATGGACCCAGGCTTGATTTCAACCTTGGGTGACTCTGTAGAGTTTGTGTGTTCTCCCCATGTCTACATGGGTTTCCTTCGGGTGCACTGGTTACCTCCTAGAGTCCACAGATGTGCAGGCTAGGTAGATTAGCCATGTTAAATTGCCCATTGTGTCCAGGGATATGTAGGTGAATTAGCTAGTGGTGATGCGGTGTTAGAGGGAAATGGTGGGTGTGTGACTCCAGGTGAGATGCTATTCCGAGGTTCAAGTAGGTTAATTTGATACTTGAGGTAGATACTTGATTAGTAAGGACATCAGGGGTTGCGGGGAGAAGACAGGAGAATAGAGTTGAGAAAGATATCAGCAGTGAGTAAATGGCAGAATTGATGGGCCAAATGACCTATCTCTGTTCCTAGATCTTATGGCCTTGTATTTCATTATTGATTTACTAACAGTTCTCAGTAACCAGGAGGGAGACCTCTGTCCCAGTATCCTTGCTCACAGGGAAGATGTGATATTGGTCACTGCCTCCAATGAGGAGTGCCTATTTGGTGTTTTCATTGGTAGGAGAGCCCCTTGTCACCTGCACTAAATTGTCTGGGATAAGAAACTGGCTGCAGAGTTCTGAATGAGAATTGAAGTTTTGTTTACATTTGAGGTGTACCTTTCCTTTACTCTGACTAAAAATGTGTTCCTTGTGACAGTAGAATATTTTCTTGGTTCGTGGCAGAGGCTGATGTGCATGTTATCCGTTCCACAAGTTGGGCTAGAGTCAGTTAGCATGAAACCAACCCCTTGGTTCAACCTGCCTGCGCCGACCTAGTCCCATTTGCCAGCATTTGACCCATATCCCTCTAAACACTTCCTATTCATTTACCAATCCAGATGCCACTTAAAAGTTGTAATTGCACCCGTCTCCAACACATCATTAGGCAGATCGTTCCATAGACGCTTGAAGAAGTTACCTCTCAGGTACTTTTTAAGTCTTTCCTCTCTCGTCTTAAACCTGTGCCCTGTAGTTATGGACTCCTCCACTCTAGAAAAAGCACCTCGGCTATTTAACCTATCCATGTCTCTCCTGATTTTATAAACCTCACCCTATTATCCTCATGCTCCAGGGAAGAAAAAACCCCAGCCTATAACTCAAACCCTCCAGTCCTGGCGATAACCTTTAAATTTTTTCTGCACTCTCTTAAGTTTAACAACGTTCTTTCAATAGAAGGGCAACCGCAGTTGTATGCAGTATTCTACATCTGGCTTCACTAAATTTCTGTAATGTCCTATCCTCAATATTCTGACCAGTGAAGGCATTGTCTATATTCGATTCCACAATAGCTGTGTAAATCCTGCCCTGGTTTGCCATACCAAAATGCAATACCTCACATTTATCTAAATTAAAATCTGCCACTCCTTGGCCCATCTGATCAAGGTCCTGTTGTCCTCCAAGATAATCTTTACTGTCCACGACAACATCTATTTTGGTGTCATCTGCGAACTGACCATACCTGCTATATTCACATCCAGATCATTCATATAAATGATGAAAAGCAGTGGACCCAGCACCAATCCTGTGGCACATCACTTGCCACAGATATCCAGTCTGAAAAGCAACCTTCTACCACCACCCTCTGACTTCTACCTTCAAACCAATTTTGTATTTAGTGGCTAGCTCCCATTGTACCCCATGCGAGCTAACCTTACTAACCGGTCTTTCGTGCAGAAGTTCATGTAGATGTCTACTGCTCTGCCTTCATCAGTTGTCTTTGCCTTCTTTTCATAAAACTAAAATCAAGTTGGTGAGATTCGATTTCCCACTCTCAAAGCCATGTTGACTGTCCCTAATCAGTCCTTGCTTTTCCAAATGCATGTAAATCCTGTCATTCAGAACCCCTTCCAAAAACTTACCTACAACTGATATAAGGCTCACCAATCTATATTTCCCTGGCTTTTCCTTATAGCCTTTTATAAATAATGGCACCACATTAACCAACCTCCAGTCTTCCAATACCTCAACTCTGGCTGTCGTTAATACAAATATCTCAGTAAGGGGCTCAGCAACCTCTTCGCTAGCTTGCCACAAAGTTCTGGGAAACACCTGATCAGGTCCTGGAGATTTATCTACCTAATGCATTTTAAGACTTCCAGCACCACCTTTTCTATAATATGAACTCTTTTCAATACACCACTGTTTATTCACCAGATGCACCCATCTGCTGCGGTTCCAGGCCATGTTGATCTTTGAGAGGGTGTGTTTCCTCTTTTTAGTTGCCCTTTTGCCCTTAATGTGCTTATAGAGTCTCTTCAATCCAACAATTCTGCTAGATGCTCCAAATGTTCCTTCATTATGTGACTAAAAATCATAATATTGTCTCTGTCTCTGTACAATGCACAATTGGTTTATTCTGAAATGATCTAATTGTTTCATCTTTGCAATGTGGCTGGTGCATTTGCCATAGTAAACGGCATGACTTGAAATCAGTAAAGTCCATTTGGTATCATGAATACAGAAATGTTTTTCATTTTGTTTAGATAAAGGTACCTGCCTGTATCCCCTGAATAAGTCCAGCCTAGAAATAAAAGTTGGTTTTCCGACCTTCTCAATGCTGTCCTCCAAATTTGATGTAGGGTACAAATTGGATTTCATAACTGCAGTGATTTTTCAATAGTCCACACACAGCCATTGGTTACCATCTGGTTTTGGTACCATAACTATGGGTGAGTTCCATTTGTTGCAGCTCACTTCGTTGGGATGTTCCCCTTTCTATCTGGCAACCTCTAGCTGATCAAGTCTAAATTTCAGTATTTAATGATGCTGGGGAAAGAGAAATGAGTGTTAGCTGTGTTTTGTGTTTGCTAATTAATAATTACCCAACTGTGATTGCTGAACAAGCTGAGGCGATTACTACAACATTCAATTAGCTTCTTCCCAGGAATGTGAATGTGGAACGAATGGTTTATCATCTATCATGGATAGCTGTCAGAATTTACAATGTTTACAATTGTAAGAGAGTAAGCATTTAAATATTGCTATAAATGCTACTTTTAGGATGCAGAGGTTGACTCACGTATAAACATTGAGGGAAACTTATGTTTATCAAACATAAACATAAAATGTAATTATGTTACAGGTATTCATTCAGCTTCTCTATCTTAAAATGCCATAATTTTTAATTACATGAGAAACTAGTTATGTGAAAGATATTTGAAAATCTTTGAGCAGAAATACTCCTTCAGTGTGGCTGACTGACACTATCTATGAATTCAAGGTACACTGCAAATGCTGTCAGAGTGCAGTCTAGATTGAGTATACTTTGAGCTTCTGGCAATCATATCAAATTAGCAGAGGTGGAGAACTTAAAGTACTCAAAGCGTTAAAAATACAGTTTATAACTTCAATAATGACATTGTGAAATATGCAATTTAAAAGGTGCATGCGTAACGTTTTATATTTCCAGCATTAAAAGCATGGCAGTTGTATGGGGTGGGTCGGTGATAAATTAGGGATACTTTTGAGCTACTTCTTGGAAACCTACAACTCCAGCTATGACTTTATAATTATTATACTTGCATGTGGTGAGGAACTATTGTACCTTTTAACACTAAAAAGAAACCTGTTACATTTTTACTGTATGTTTCATGGCCATTGCATTATTTAAAGTAATGTGAAGTCCATTTATATGCCAGAACATGTGTGCAACAAAGAATTTATCTTTAAATTTTTTTTAGATTTTCTGGGATTGCTAGGTTCACTGAAGATATTGTGCATATCGACAGTTATCTTTGTGGCTTCCTTTCAAAATTTGTGCATTGCGTACATGTTGAAGTGTAACCTTTCAATAGGATCATGGCTGGTCTGATGTTTCTTGCATCCACTTTCCTGCCCTTTTCCCATAACCCTCGACTCCATTGCCGATCTAGAATTAATCTATTTGAACCTTCAATATATGCAAGGACTCTGCCCCCATAGCTGCCTGTGGCGAGACTTCTAAAGACTCTTAATGCTTTGAGAAGAATTTCATGTAGAATCCCTACAGTGTGGAAACAGGCCCTTCAGCCCAACAAGTTTACACCAACCCACAGAGCATCCCACCCAGACCGATTCCCCTACAACCCACCTAATGTACACATTCTCGAACAATATGGGCAATTTACCTTGGCCAATCCACCTAACCTGCACATCTTTGGACTGTGGGACAAAACTGGAGCGCCCGGAGGAAACCCAGGAAGATACAGGGAGAATGTGCAAACTCCACACAGACTGGAATCGAACCTGGGTCCCTGGCACTGTGAGGCAGCAGTGCTAACCCCTGAGCCACCATGCGGCTCTCATCTCAGTCTTAAATTGGCAATCTTTTATTCTGAGATCATATCCTTTGGTCCTCGACTCTCCCAGGAAGGGAAATATCCTCTCAGTATTTACCCTGTCAAGCTCCTTAAGAATCCTGTATATTTCACCTCTCTTTCTTCTAAACTCCAGTGAGTAGAGTCTCAGCCTGTTTAGTCTTTACTCATAGGACAGTTCCTCCATGTCAAGGATTATCTAGTGAATTCTAGGAATAAATTCTTCCTGTAGCTTTGGGAAATGCAAATGCATTCTATCTATCTGTTCCCCTTTATCAACTTATCTTGTATTCTCAAAGAACTCAGCAGATTTGTGCAACATGACTTCCCTTTCATAAAACAATGTTTAACATGATTATGTTAAGCTTTTCTAAGTGCTCAATTTCCTAAATAGTGTATTCTAACATATTCTTAGCTACAGATGTTAGGCTCACCGGTTTACAGTTTGCTGCTTTTTTTTTCCTCTCTCCTTTCTTGAATAAGGATGTTACATGAACAGATCCAATCTACTGGAAACCTCCTGGAATCCAGTGAATTTTAGAATATTTCAATAAATGACTCCACTGTTTCTACAGCCACTTGCTTTAAAAGCCTTGGATGAAGGCCACGATGTACTGGAGTCTTGTCTGCCTTCAGCCCATGAGCTGTTAAATTTTTGTCCCTTATGATAGAGACTGTTATGAGACCCTTCTTCCCATTAACAACATGCTTATCTGATCATTTGGATGTTTATAATGCCTTCCATTATGAAGATTGTTGCAAAATAAAAGTTTAGATCTTCCATTTCCCTGCTCCTCATTAGCAGTTCCTCAGTTGCATCTTCCCAAGAACGAACTCTCACTTTCGCTGCACTCCTACTTTTCATAAATTGTCTAAACTCTAGCTGTTTGTTTTACTAGTTTTGGCCAATTCATCTTCATAACTAAGTTCTTTCTTTTTATTAGCTTTGTAGCCATTTGCTGCTGGTTCCTAAATATTCCCAATCTTTTGGCCTACTGCTAGCTTTTACTGCTTTGTGTACCTTAGTTTTTGATTGGATACTCTCCTTGGCAGCCGAAGTGATTCATTGTTTGCGTTGAGTCCTTTTTGACTAGAAGATTGGTGCCAGTATCCCCATGAGTCAGAAACTATTCTTCCAATCTTTGAGCCATGCATATAGTTTTATTTATTGTAAACGCTATTTTATACACAGTTTAGAAGGTAGTCTGAAATTATTACCTTTGTCGTTCTGCTTTTGAATTTAGCTCTGATATGCTAGTAATTTATTGCTAGAGCCTGAATCTTAGCCCTACCTATGTCATTGGTGGACCACTGGTCCTTCCCCTCCCAGTCCAAGTTCTCCTCCAGCCCTGAAAAGATGTCCTGAACCTACCTTGGCAATAGGTAGGCAATACAGCCTCTAGACTGATCCTAGACTCATCTCCACCTATCTGGACTCCATTTTCTCCCCTTTGGTCCAGGAACTCCCTACCTACGTCCGTGACACCACCCACGCCCTCCACCTCCTCCAGGACTTCCAATTCCCTGGCCCCCAACACCTCATTTTCACCATGGACGTCCAGTCCCTAAACACCTGTATTCCTCATGCAGATGGCCTCAAGGCCCTCCGCTTCTTTCTGTCCCGCAGGCCTGACCAATCTCCCTCCACCGACACCCTGATCCGCCTAGCCGAACTCGTCCTCACCCTCAACAACTTCTCTTTCAATTCCTCCCACTTCCTACAGACAAAGGGGGTGGCCATGGGTCCCCGCATGGGCCCAAGCTGTGCCTGCCTCTTTGTAGGTTACGTGGAACAGTCCCTCTTCCGCACCTACACAGGCCCCAAACCCCACCTCTTCCTCTGTTACATTGATGACTGTATCGGCGCTGCCTCCTGCTCCCCAGAGAAGCTCAAACAGTTCATCCACTTTACCAACACCTTCCACCCCAACCTCAAATTCACCTGGGACATCTCCAACACATCCCTCACCTTCCTGGACCTCTTGGTCTCCATCTCATGTAACCAGCTAGAAACTGATGTCCATTTCAAGCCCACTGACTCCCACAGCTACCTAGAATACACCTCCTCCCACCCACCCTCCTGCAAAAATTCCATCCCCTATTCCCAATTCCTCCACTTCCGCCGCATCTGCTCCCAGGATGAGGCATTCCACTCCCGCACATCCCAGATGTCCATGTTCTTCAAGGACCGCAACTTTCCCCCCACAGTGGTCGAGAACGCCCTTGACCGTGTCTCCCGCATTTCCCGCAACACATCCCTCACACCCTGCCCCCCGCCACAGCCACCCCCAGAGGATCCCCCTCATTCTCACATACTACCCCACCAACCTCTGGATACAACGTATCATCCTCCAATACCTTCGCCATCTAAAATCCGACCCCACCCCCCAAGCTATTTTTCCATCCCCACCCTTGTCTGCCTTCCGGAGAGACCACTCTCTCCGCGACTCCCTTGTCCGCTCCACACTCCCCTCCAACCCCACCACACCCGGCACCTTCCCCTGCAACCGCAGGAAGTGCTACACTTGCTCCCACACCACCTCCCTCACCCCTATCCCAGGCCCCAAGATGGCCTTCCATATCAAGCAGATGTTCACCTGCACATCCGCCAATGTGGTATATTGTATCCATTGCACCCGGCGTGGCTACCTCTACATTGGGGAAACCAAGCGGAGGGTTGGGGACCACTTTGCAGAACACCTCCGCTTGGTTCGCAACAAACAACTGCACCTCCCAGTCGCGAACCATTTTAACTCCCCCTCCCATTCCTCAGACGACATGTCCATCCTGGGCCTCCTGCAGTGCCACAATGATGCCACCCGAAGGTTGCAAGAACAACAACTCATATTCCGCTTGGGAACCCTGCAGCCCAATGGTATCAATGTGGACTTCACCAGCTTCAAAATCTATCCTTCCCCCACCGCATCCCAGAACCAGCCCAGTTCTTCCCCTCCCCCCACTGCATCCCAAAACCAGCCCAGCCTGTCTCCACTTCCCTAACCTGTTCTCCCTCTCACCCATCCCTTCCTGCCACCTCAAGCCGCACCTCCATTTCCTACCTACCACCTCATCCCGCCTCCTTGACCTGTCCGTCTTCCCTGGACTGACCTATCCCCTCCCTACCTCCTCACCTATACTCCCCTCTCTACCTATCTTCTTTTCTCTCCATCTTCGGTCTGCCTCTCTCCCTATTTATTCCAGTTCCCTCTCCCCATCCTCCTCTCTGAAGTGTCTAAGCCCGAAACGTCAGCTTTTGTGCTCCTGAGATGCTGCTTGGCCTGCTGTATTCATCCAGCTCCACACTTTGTTATCAGCCTTCTAGACTCTCTGCTCTCACTGTAGAGAATAGCAGTTACTCCACTAACTATGCTTTCCCTTATTAGTTACAACATTTGTCTTTTCTTCCCTAACCTGAATGGAGCTCTGTACCATAATACATTGGTCTTATTGCTCATCACCCTGTGTTCTTTGCCATACCCACACTGGGAACAAGAACCTCAATCTTATTGGATAAGGGAACAGGCCAAGACTCCTCCAAAGCTAAATTCCTCACTTGTAGTCAGACCATCCTGCCCCTGAGCATGGACAAAATTTGATGCAATTAATCTAAGCTGTGTGACTGTCTCCTGATGCACCAAGTCCAGGTAATGTAATGTGTAATTTCCTTCAAGGTGATAGTGAGCTATGAAATATAATTGAGTCTCTCACTGTCTTTCTGATGGACAATGACAGCAGCTCAAGGTTTGAGTTTGGTAAATAATTTGGATAAATACTTAAAACAGTGCACTATGCCACAATAGCAGAACTGTCAAAAGATGTTTGTCTTTTTTAAAATCCATTTTAAATAAATTGTGGCATTTAAACTTTAACTATTCAGATTAGGTTTTGAATGGCTGTACAGTTTTGGAATTCACTTTTGCTGGCAATGCTGACAGATTACAAAAGCCATCTAAAGCTGACAAAATTTCCACTATAAATGGTAGGTCCTGTATCAGTTGGCATTCTTTTTCCCTGGTTGCTGATATAGTTTCCTTCACTATTATTTATGTCCTCTGTCAAGGAAGAAAATAATCAAAAAATGTGCATGATAGTGTAGGAATTTATGCCATTAATTTCACTGCTTGCTTTTACTGATACAAGACTTCTTATAAAATTTTGTAGCTAAAATAATTTCACTGGTCAATTGTTTTTCTTACGTTCCCCAAACCTACAATGTTACAACTGTAATAAAAATAACTTTCTGCAAATGTCAGTGTTTTCAGCATCTTTGTTCTAAATACAAGCAAAATTTGAATTGGATAGCAGTGTTGTCTTTATCACTTGTTATATTTTAAAAAAAAATTGAAGGTGCATGTAACAGTTATAATGAGCAGGTAAATAATGAATTATAAAGTTTCTTAAAGACAGTTGTTTTTTATTTAGATTTACAGGACTGGAAGGACCAAGCGGTTTTGGTTTTGAACTGACCTTCCGGCTAAGACGAGAAACTGGGGAAACAGCGCCGCCAACCTGGCCAGCTGAGCTGATGCAAGGCCTGGCTAGATATGTATTCCAGTCAGGTAAAGTTCAATAAGTTTTGGTTTGTTGATATTGTGTAAATTGTAGAAATATTGTAGCCCAGATTTTGCTTCTCACAAAACAATGCATCTTTTACAGCTGGTGCATCATAAAGAACTCAGTGTAGTACTGAGTCAATTTGTAAAACTGTATTGCATTTTTTGTTTTATCTCCCCTGCTGAGTCCAATTTAGCTACTCATTGTTGTGCCTTAACAGTAATGCCTCCTGCCTTTTATAACGTTGGGGACCCTCATGAAGGAATTCTTACTACCTGAGCCAAATACAGTCTCTTGTGATCTATTTTATCCTGTTTAAAATAAAAAATGAAATGGCGACGAGAAATGTAGCATCCTGACAAGTGACGTTTCACATCAAAACAAGGACTTGTATGTAGGAAGCCAGATAAGGAAACATAATAATTTGGAATTTTCAAGTAGTGGATATATTTGGACTGTGATATGATTGCTGCTTTGAATATATTTGGCAGAGTGATGATTGGAGGCTCTCGGGATTTATTTGGTAAAATATATTGTAACAAAAGAACGAGCAACATACCCATTCTAGACCAACTTTTCTCCCATAAATGAGGTCAATGACCTTTTAGTACTGTATAGGTATGCTATGGACAGTTCAACTTTTACCAGTTTTTCTGTTGGCAGATATGCTTCACATCCAGCTTTTTGATGTTTGCCTGATGCAGTGTGCAATGGCGTATTTTTCTTTTCCGCAGTCTACCAGAATACTCGATGTCCACATCAAATTTCATAAACATTTGCCCTTTCTCTAGCTCTTGGTATTCTCTCAAAGAAGCAGGAAGCCAAAATTCAGAGAATTTTGAAAATGGAGGAGAGTATAATTTCCGGGGCAAAGTTTGGTTTGTGACCACTTTACCAAGGCCTCAGGCACTTTTTAAAACCACATACATCATAACGGTCAATAACAGCTCAAACAAACACTTGCAAGCAATTATTTCCATTTCTTTCAGTTTCGTTTCTTAATTCCTCATGCTTTTTTAGGAAGTCATAAAACTTTATTTTCATTCCTATCATTTGAACACCTATGAACAGGCCACCATTTATTGCTCATCCCTAAATAGCTGTCCTTTCTTTACTAGACTGTAGAGGTTGCAGGGTTGGAAGGTGCTGCCGTTTAAAGGCTGATGATGCTTTCTGCAATGCATCTAGGCCATCTCTGGAGGTCCCCAACCATCACACATGCCAGTCTTCAATTTGATTCACTCCACATGATGTCAAGAAACAGTTGGAGCCACCGCAAATATTATGGACCCTAACAACATTCTACTAAATAATACTGAAGACTTGTTCTTCAGAATCTGCATGACTAGCCAAGTTGTTCCAGAATAGCTATAAAGCTGGCATTTACCCGACAATGTGGTAAATTGCTTCGACATATGTACACAAGCAAGACAAATCCAACCCAGCAAAGTATCACCCTAACGCTCCACTGCGGTCATCAATAAAGTGAGGGAAGTTGTCATCAAAAGTGCTATCAAGCAGCACCTACTCACTGATGCCCAATTTGGATTCTGTCAGGACCACTGAGTTCCTGACTTCTTTATGCCTTGGTTCAAACATGGACAAATGAGATGAAGTCCAGAGGTGAGGTGAGATTGACTGCCTTGATAACAAGGCCACATTTGACAGACAGTGGCATTAAGGAGCACTAGCAAAAATGAAGTCAGTGGGAATTGGGGGACCCTTTTGTTGGTTGGATTCATTTCTGACATAAAGATAAATGACTGTGGTTGTTGGTGGTCACTATTCTCTGCTTCAGGACATCTGTGCAGGAGTTCCTCAGGATAGTGCCTTAGGCCCAACCTTCAGCTGCTTCATCAATGACCTTCCCTCCATCAAAAAATCAATGGTGGGGATGTTCACTGCTGACTGCACGTTGTTCAGCATTATTTGCAGTTTCTGGGTTAGTGAAACATTCCAGGTCCAAATGCAGACAAATATCCAGCTTTGTGTTGACAGGTGGAAAGTCAAATTTGCACCACATGCATGCCTGGCAATGACAGTCTCCAATAAAAGACAATTTAACAATTGTCCCTTCACAATCAATGGAGTTATCATCACTAAATTCGCCACTATCAAAATCTGGGGGGTGGGGTGTTACTATTGACCACAAACTAAACTGCATTAGCCATTTCTGTGTTGTATATGTCTATGACTGACTCTATGTACAATGGCTGCAAGAGCAGATCAGAGGCCAGACTACTGCACTGAGTAACGTTCCGGAGTCCTCAACATCTTTCCAACACCACCAAGGCACAAATCAGGAGTGTAACTGAATATGCCCCAGTTGTGTGGATGAATGTGGCTTCAACATCGCTCACGATTCTAGATCGATTCATGATAAAGCAGTCAGCTTGATTGGCAGTTTCTCCACTACTGATCCTCAGTAGCAGCAGTGCATCTATAAGAAGTACCGCAGAAATTCATGAAGGCTGCACCGACTGCAAGTTCCCCTCCAAAGCACTCACCATCTTGACTTGGAAATAGACTGCTGTTTCTTATCGGCTCAAAATCCTGGAATTCTCTCCCTAATAGCATTGTTGGTTGACCTACATCGCGCTGATGTTTAAGAAAATTTGTAACCTTGTCCATGTTTGTGATTAACCATCATGTTAATTAAAACTAAAAATAAATATATGGTCTGATAGACTAGGTTTCATATTGGAATCCACCTTCTGTGGTGACACCAGTAGCTGGGATCATAACACTTATTGTACCTAAATACTAACTTCTTGCAATTCATACATTAGGACATCCAGATCTCTGTGCATCTCGAAGCTGTGTCACCATTTTAATAACATACTTGTTTTTTTATTTTGGTTTTGTTTTCTACAATGTACAATTTCATGTTTTCCCATTTATACTTCATCTGTTAGCTGTTGCTCACCCACTTAGCCTGTCTATCCTTTTCCTCTCCTGCTCTTAACAAATTACTTTCCTACCTAGCATCATTAGTATATTTAGCAACTGGACCCATATTCCCTTCATTTAAATCATTAACATTGTTGTAAATCTTATTTTCCATTATTAATTCTACAGACTCACTTTCTGTAGAACCAGTATTCACTCTGTTAGCTCTTTTCTCTTTAAACATTGATAGAAACTTCGTATCTGTTTTCATATTTATGACTAGCTTTCTTTAATTTATGTCCTCCATGTTAATTCTTTCATCAATATTTGCTGTTTTTTGTATTCTGTCCCATATGCTTGCCACTCCTCATTGTGCAATTTATATGCTTTTTAGTTAACCACAGATGATGGGAGTTCCACTTGGAATATTTTTCTCATTGGAATGCATCTATTCTGTGAATTTTGAAGTATCATGATTGCATTTCTGTTGACCTACTTCTTAATGTATGGGTTAGTTGAGTTAATCAATTATAATCGCTGACACCTAGGGGCACCTTCATTCTGAGCCCAGTAATTAATCAAATCCTGAACCTTCCTTTCTACCAGAGATAATAGGAACTGCAGATGCTGGAGAATCCAAGATAACAAGGTGTAGAGCTGAATGAACACAGCAGGCCGAGCAGGAATGCTGATGTTTTGGGCTTAGACCCTTCATCAGAAAAATAGGCCCAAAATGTCTGCTCCCTGCTGTTAAGATGCTGCTTGGCTTGCTGTGTTCATCCAGCTCTACTCCTTGTTATCCCCTTCCTTTCTACCAGTTTCCTGCAGCTTCTTCCTCTCTCCACTCTCCTACATCAGTCTCTCTCCCTCTCCTTGTTGTCCTCTTTCTCCTCTCCACTCACCCAGCCCCACCCCCAAGCAGCCACTCTGTCTTTTCACATGCCCCTTACATAACCGCATGACTGTCGGTTCTGATATAATGCATGTTTCTACAACGGATTTAATGTGATTGAAGAATTGTAGAGTGCTATTTGTAGAATGCAAACTTTCCTTACCTGTATTGGCTATAACCATCTCCATCATTTTAAATGTGGCAGTTATTGCTTGATTTTCTTATAATTAGATTGCACAAGAAAGGAACTGCCGTGTTATATCAGAAATGACTATATTCTTGTAAATGTTGTGCAGGCAATTTTGCTCTCTCGCCCTCTCGCTCTCTCTCCCTACCCTCCGTGCAGACATTTTATCTTCCAACATACAGGTACCCCCATTTCCCTACCCCACTCTTGCAGGTACTCTCTCTTTCTTATCCCCCTCGCAGCCACTCTGTCTGTTCCACTCCCAATGCAGCTTTCTGTTCACCCATCACCCCTACAGCCTCTCACTTTCCTGTCTTCTCCCCCCACTCCACCTTGTTTAGTAGAGGTAAGACCAGCAAAGTGGAAGTCGTCTTGTAATATGATTAATTTTTTTAATGTTGGGTTGTGATGTCATTAATATATTGAATAATACTGTACATCAAAAGCTTACTGAACTCTTGAAGAGAAAGTGGAAATGTACTCCCTAACAAGATATAAATACCAGCTGTTAAGAAACTAATGTAAATGTAGAAAATGATATCTATGTTTCTTCATAGAAATTGGATAAGTTTATATGGAAGCCTAAATAGAATGTTTATATCCATGTACAGTAATAGTGCAGCTTTAATAGTGTTGGAATTCCAATTACTTGTTAAGGAATGGGAACGTTGCTGACAGTGGCCAAAATTCTCAAGCCATTGCCTGAATACAGTGGAAAGAACATTTTATTTTTTCATTGGCTATCACATCGTGCCATCTGTTGGAATTTAATAACCTGGAGCTCTGAAAGACTTGTAAAATGTCCTATTGTATAATTTGCTGATGTATCCACAGGCATTTATGACAGAATATTGATTTCACTCCCATTATTTTGTTTCTGATATTTGGTGCTCTGAATTAGATGTTGCCTGGCAGTTGATTTACCACAGGACTTCTTTACATAAATGCATAACAAAAATTGGAGAGGTGACCAAAATGGTAAATATGTAAACTTCATTTTGGATACCTAATGCAGAATCTGGGATTCAGTTAGTGTGAGAAGACTTTCTTCTCACAATTATTCTTAAAATCTTCATTTTAAATGTAGAATCGAAGAATTCCAAAAGTGTGGAAGTGGGCCATTCAATCCATCAAGTCCACACCAGCTGTCTGCAGAGCAACGCGCTCTCTCTCTCCCTCCCTCCCTCCCTCTCTCTCCCTCCCTCCCTCTCTCTCTCTCAGCTGCTCAGGCACAAGAGAAGTACACTGTTGCATTATTGATGAACGAAACCATCATTGCAATAATGATGGAGAATATCTTAGCAGGCCCTTCAAATGAAACCATCAGAGCTAAGAAATAAAAAACAAATGATTACTTTTCTGGGCTTATACTACAGGCTTCTTGTAGGAAACAGAGGAGCAGATATCTGTCAAGATGCCTCTTAAACGTTGTTACTGGATCCGTCTCCACCATCTCCTCTGGCAGTGCATTCCAGGCACTTACCACCCTCTTAACTTAATCGTATCAAAAGGCCACTTTGTGCTCTTGCTTTCTGTTATCTTGATTAAGCAAAGGATTCATCCATTCTAATGATCTGTTTACTAAGTGGGTTTCAGAAATGCATTTTTGAACAAATGGGATTAAAAGCAGCATTATTTCTTTTTAAATGACGAGCCTAAAAATACACAATGGAACCAAGATAGAGTCACCACTGGAAAGAAAGCCGATTTAAAGCTTCATAACTTTACTAGGTGTTAATGCTCAGAATATCTAAAGACTAACAAAGAAAATATCTGTTCCATTAAGCGTATAACATTAAACAACGTGTGGGTATTCTTGTTTCATTCTTTCAATAGAAATTACATTGTTAGTTTTCTCAGCAACTAAGCACCTGGGCTAAACATTTATTCTTATTTTAGGTTCTTTCTTACTTAGTAACTACTTTACTTTATACAGCTAATCAATCTCAACGCAGCCTGTTTAAAAAAAAATTGTACAGTTGCTAAAATGGTCATGTGAGAGCACACTAGAATGAACTATAAACTGTAAAGATTCCATTCTTGACTCTTGTCTTTACGTCAAGATATTATATATGTCAAATGCTCAATTGATTCTATGGTGAATAATCCCCACAACGCATTACTGCTTTGATGTCCCCTGGGAAAAACATCGCATCCAGACCCGGTTTTTCACATGCAAATATACCAACTGTAAATCTACCTGTTTTCTGTCAATTTTACGAAATGATGTGCCATTTTCCTTGCGTATTTAGCAAATACCATAAAATTGCTACTGACAGGTGAATAGATTGTTCGTTTGTTTGTTTGTTTTCAAATATAGTATGTGAAAGAATTGATCAAAGCTGAACACATTTCTGATGAATGTTTGGGAGCATAACACCTTTAGCAGCATGAAATGTGGGCTCCATGCTCTAAGTGGGACAGGGCATGTCAATCCAAGAGGGGCAACACAGTTAGGCAAGCGAATGAATTAGCTTTACATAGACTTTCTTTCCAGTGGTGGCTGTATCCTGGTTCTGTTGTGTGTTTTTAGGCTAGTCATTTGAAAAGAAATAATGCTGTTTTTATCCCATTTGTTCAAAAATGCATCTCTGAAACCCACTTAGTAAACAGATCATTAGAATGGATGAGTGATAATGGGAACTGCAGATGCTGTGGAATCCAAGATAACAAAGTGTGGAGCTGGATGAACACAGCAGGCCAAGCAGCATCTCAGGAGCACAAAAGCTGACGTTTCGGGCCTAGACCCTTCATCAGAGGATGAAGGGTCTAGGCCCGAAACGTCAGCTTTTGTGCTCCTGAGATGCTGCTTGGCCTGCTGTGTTCATCCAGCTCCACACTTCATTAGAATGGATGAATCCTCTGCTTAATCAAGATAATAGAAAGCAAGAACACAGGTGGCCTTTCGATAAGATAAGTTAAGAGGGTGTTAAGTGTCTGGAATGCACTGCCAGAGGAGATGGTGGAGACGAATCCAATAACAACGTTTAAGAGGCATCTTGACAGATATCTGCTCTTCTGTTCCCTACAAGAAACCTGTAGTATAAGCCCAGAAAAGTAATCATTTGTTTTTTATTTCTTAGCTCTGATGGTTTCATTTGAAGAGCCTGCTAAGACATCCTCCATCATCATTGCAATGACTGTTTCGTTTATCAATAATGCAACAGTGTACCTCTCTTATGCCTGAAACTTCTGTAGCCTGGAATGTTGAGCTATTGGTCCTGCCCACCCTTAAACCTGTGCTGAATGCCAGTTCAGGAAGTATTCATTCACTGACAAATTAAGGAAATTCAATAATGCTCTTCAGGAAGCCTTTGAAGCAATCTATTTTTCTTGGCTATGTGAAAGTTGTGTTGGGACAGTTGGAGTGATTATCAACATGGGATCTAGGAAGATTTCTCACCATGTGTTAATCAAATGCAGCTTATGAACTCCAAACCGCACCCCCCATCTTGTATACCTCACATCCCTATCTTATCATGTACTGTTCATGAAATAATTTGCCACACCTCCACATAATCATCGAGAGACTGGCATCCCTTATGCCTGCACTATCTTTAAACCCAAATGAGCACTGTCAGTCTGAATTGCTCTGTGCAGGACATTGCATACAGGGGATACAGGTGCTGCATTTGCAAGCAGAAACAGGGTGGCCTGGCTGGACAGGATAGTGCAGATGCAGAAAGTCCTCTTTCTCTAGGACTAATAGTGGGGGCACAACACCAGACCATACCAGCTTGGCCCAAAATTGCCTGGATCTGTGAAGTCTAAGCTATATGGAGGATTTCCAGCAGTGTAGGAAGAACGTCAATGAATTCTCCACTTTGTCAGTCTAAGTGCCTTAATCTTCTGTTAGAAATCTCATGCACTCACTGTCTCTGCTGTTGTCCCTGCCTCCATCCAAGACTCAGACTCTACCATCCTCGTTATTACTTGCAATATCTTCCCTCATTTGCTTTCCACCCCAATCCCCGACACCACTAACCCTGCGTGCCCTCTGCTGCCAACTCGCTCAGGACACCTGCTTACTTGCACAAAAATAACAGCTGTGCCACCAACTTCCAGCTCCATAATTACCTGTCACTCCTTCATTCTAGGAGGAAAAGGCCTTACAAAAGGCAGAAAGTGACAAGAAAGGTGGTGTGCTGCCTAACGTTTGGCTCCTCACCCCTTATGAGGAGAGGACTGGTGTTAGAAGCTTTCTTGACTTACTGTGCCTGGCTGCTTTGACTGGAGGCTTTCTCCACTGACTTGACTGAGGACTGCTGAAAGTATGACAAGATTCCTAGCTTTGTTCTGTGCTAACCTGCATGGCAGGCATGCTGTGAGCATCCAAATAGGCTGAATGTGAATGAGTGCTTTGACAGCAGATAAGCAGGCTAGAAATGAGCCTTGATTCAGGCAGTGAACCTGGTGCATTTTCCTGAGTGCAGTTTCCTTGCTGAAGCATTGCCGTGACATTTGCTTACGCAGCCTGAGTGCAGTATTGAAGTGCAGAAGCATGCTATGAGTGGACCAATGTCGTGTCATGAGGTTGGCAAATGCTGGAAGCCAATGTCCGTAGATATGGCATGTGGTGCCTATGAGCAAAGTTTGTGCCCAGTGTCCAACATGGAGACTGTTCACAGCTAGCAACAAGCTGAAGTCATCAGTTACTCACTCCAACTTGCATGTTGAGAATTCTTAGCATCTAGCTTGTTCTGCGCTTTTGGTAAGAAAGGAAGCTGAATATTAACGAGGTTAGTTGCCACGTTGAAGTGCATAACAAGCTCTAATTTCCTTAATTTGTCAGTTAGTGCTGCCTATCAAGAAACTTGTCTCATCACTCGGCGAAAGTGTAAAAGATGTAGCACGATGCTCCCATCGTAAAGATAGGCCTTGCTAGAGTTCTTGTCCAATTTGCCACAAGTCTGACCATAACCCACATCCCTCAAACCCCAATGAAATTCCACCCATTATTTGGGAGGTTGTGGAGAAACTGCCTCTACTTTCCTAAGTTGATATATCTTAAAAATCTGTAACCTACAAATAATACATGCGATCGACCATAAACAGTTGAGAAGGAAATAAAATGTATTCCACTTCGAGCTTTTTTTTAAATCACACAGAAAACACGTTATGCAGTGGTGATCATGTTTCTTGGCACAGTCCCTTGGACAACAGTGAATCCAGAATCCAACATATGTTGCTGACAGAGGACCCACAGCTGCAACCAGTGCATACACCCTTTGGAACAGTTGCATTTCTCCAGGTATTGTCTCAACCAAATAATATGTTCCACTATTGCTCGTGATGGGTGCTCTACAATTGAAAATTGTAAAGCCTGCAAGAAGAACATAAAGGTCTTTTTAAAGACCAAAAGAACTGTTATAAATGCTATAAATCAGGAACAAAAACAAAGTTGCTGGAGTAGCTCAGCAGATCTGGCAGCATTTGTGAAGGAGAAAAGAGTTAACGTTTCGGGTCCGGTGACCCTTCCTCAGAACTAAAAAAAAGGTTTTTTTAGGTACCCATTTTCCGACTCTTGTTTAGAATTGCTGTTCATGTTCCCAATTGAAAAGTTTAATGAAACAAAATGTGCCCAAACAAGTGTGACCTTTCAAAGTTTGAGAAATCTCAAACAATTCCATTTCTGAAAACACAGGAATATTTGGCTCATTCTCACCATTTACTTTAGGAAAATAAGCTGACTATTGAATAGTAGAATTCTTTGTCTTCAGAACAGAAGTTATGGTTTCCAAAAACATTCCTAGGAAAGTTATTGAGCTGAGTTCTAGATGACGTTCATCAAGGTAATTATCTAATGTGTTCAGCAATAGAATTGTGGATGATGGTTATTTTACTTTATCAGTTGCATGGATATTTCTTTTAATCTACAAGAAATTTTGTTAATTTTCTTGATAAAGCATTCTACTGCATATTCAGGAGGACTTATGGCAATAATTTAGATTGATCTATTGTCTTTAATATGGATTATTCTTGGAGGTGATTTGTGAGGTGGGCTAATGGAAATAAATACAAAAAACGTGTTCAAAGCAGTAGATTTGAAGCAGGTTCTTCTTGAGATTATGGGTATTAAGAGTAGAGCTGAAATTTTTGTTACAAATATTGGGGTAAATGAAAAGGGGGAAAGAAATAGTCGAAGTTGGGGGACCAAAGGATAGAGTGTCTGTAAAACTGGAGGGGTTTATGACAGTCGGATTAGAAATGATAGATAAATGAACTTTGGATCAGTAGTTGAGTTTCAGACATGTTGACATCAATGGTTAGGAGATTAATATAAAGTAGTTACATCAGTAAGTGCAATTTTTGAGTTGTGCTCACTTCCCACACGAGGAAGACTTGACCTTTGTCTGTATCACCTCAGAACTGGAATTTGCTATGTTGAGGATATCAGGCGTAAAACGTTGTGGAAAATAGCTGCCTAATTTTATGCTTTGAATTTTGGCAATAATTTAATCTACTAACACTAATTAACTTAATCAAGCAGGCACATGGTTATGTCTGTAGCACTGAGAGTGCCATTATGTACTCTGCAGCTTTAGAACAACTGTCCATCACTGGGGCTATATTAGAACAAATGATTGAGAGCCTGGTGAACAAAACATTTTTGGGAGTTGAGAGATGAGAGGAACGTAAAAATATGGGCTGAATATTCCTGTTGCAGTGCTTGCTGACCATTGGCTGCCTGAGCAAATGATGACATAACCCTCTAAAGTGTCAAGAATTTTAGGGAACTTAGTAAACTTGCTGGTCTGTTTTGATATCTTGGAACCCTATTGCCAGGTTCCAAGATTACTTGAAAATGTTAGGGTTAACATGAAATTTATGTAACTGGGATTTAATATGAAAATATTTTGAACTGTGGACAAAATGTGATTTGGCTCATTATCTATTTTGTTGGTTGTGCAATTAATCAGGTTCTGTGGAAACAGTAATGCATAGCACCACAGAGTGGTGAGATGTGGATTTTACATCTATGTTGCATTACTACAGGGAAGCAGAATTTGAGAAACTCACTCGGAAGGGAGAGGGAGCAGAATTTTTTTTGGTGCACGCAGCTGTTCATCTTTCTGTACTTCTTTTGGAATAGAGTAGTTGAGGTTTATCTCCAGGTTCTCTTGTATGCTTTCAGCATTTGTTCTTTAAAATGCAGTTTGATACTGTATAAGGTTGAAGTTCCTATGAATGTCCTTTTTAAAACAAGAGCTTAGCATGATGCGACTTATAATGTTACAGAAACTAACTCAGCAGTCTTATTGATATAAACATCTTAGTTCATCTGCTGTTTTAAAAATAGTCAAAGTTGTTATCCAAATTCCTACATGCAGTGTTCTAAATTCCTCGTTCTCGATTGCATGCAAATTAATTCATCTATTCTGTGTTCCATGAAGAGATGGACTTCCAAATGTACAATGTTTGGTATCCTCCATATGCCTTCTCTAAAAATCGAAGGAAATTGTTGAGTTTATGAATGACTGAATTGTATGGAATTAATATTGTGTAAGTGATAATCTTGCCTCTGTAGATCTGTGAGCTGTAGAAACTTGTAGTTTTAAAGTGTACATGTTCTAATGAACTTCTGTTGATGTTGTAACAACCTGCATCAAGTTACAATCTTCCTGGAGTTAGGAGATGTGTGGGAAGGAAAGATGCACAGTGTTTGACCTTACTTTAAAGATTGCTCCTGATTCTAGAAGTATGCAATTTCATAAGAGCATTATAAAATGTCTTAATAATGGAACATTTATGCATTTAACAATTGCATTTTATTATGAAATTTTAAAAGAAATTCTCAACTGGTTACATTTCTTTTTGGCAAATTGTTCCAGTCATTCTGTTAAGCCAGTCAGCAATATACAAGCTTAAATCTACTGTATACTTAATTAGTGGCTTTAAAAATGAGCATTGTGACCACAATATTGTTTATCAAGAACATTTTTAAAATTGAGGTGGTTTTGCTTTCAGATTATTTTCTGATCAAAGACTAGTCCTTTTGATTTTTTTTGCTGAAGAGGCTGAATTGTTTAGGAGCAAATCTGATGACATTCTAGGTTTGAATTTGTTACTGAATCTTTTTAACATTTATTTATTTAATGTGATGTTGTCAAGGTTGGCATTTGTTGCCCTTGAATAGGATGGATGGTGTAGCCATTTCAGAGAGTAGTTTGTGGATTTGGAATTAGAAGCCAGATTTCCTCCTCAGAAGAATATTAGTGAACCAGTGAGGACTTTTTGTATGATCATTACCATAGTCATCATTACTGTTTTCAATTCTAGATATTGGATTCGAATGCCACCAGCTGCCCTCGTGGGATTTAAACCAGAGTCCTTAGAGCGTATGTTTTGGGCCTCTGGTTTATTATTCTGTTGACATTACCATTATAAGTCATCTCCCATTTAGTTTGCTGTAGCCCTCCATTTTGAAATTCTTGAATTTAGATAAATTTTTGCAGTCCTATGTTGCAGTAAATAGCATATAGATTTAAATTGGGATTTGTAAAATTCAATTGGTTAGAAAAATGTCTTTCTAGTAAAGTTTCTGCTGGCGTCCAGGAAGCATAGAATATTGATTGCCATTTTGATTGTTCTAAATTGAAACATAGTTTAATTTTGCCATATTTACATACAATGAAACACTTGTACAATTTCTCTAAGTCCTTCCTTAAAAATGTTTAATCCTTATCAGATTGTTGGAGTTTGTACAGAAGAACTTCAAGCAGCACAGCAGTGGAATGGCCAAGGGATCTTGGAGCTTCTCCGGACTGTTCCAGTGTAAGTCAGTTGCAAATCTTTCATGTTCAATCTATCATGGATCCCTACAGTGTGGAAACAGATCATTCGGCCCAACAAGTCCACACTGATTCTCGGAAGAGCATCCCACTCTTGTCCTTTCAACCCTGCATTTCCTTTGGCTAACACATCTAACATGTACATCCCTGGACACTGGGTAGTTTAGCGTGGCCAATCCACCTAACCTGTACATTTTTGGACTGTGGGAGGAAACCCACACAGACAAGGGGAGAGTGTGCAAATTCCACACAGACAGTTGCCCAAGGCTGGAATTGAACCTGGGTCCCTGGTGCTGTGAGGCAGCATTGTTAATCACGGAGCCACCGTGCCATACACAGAGTCAGTTAAAAAGTGACATAGCTTATCGTCTGACGGATTTACAGAGTTGGCCAAATTTTCGGGCACTTAAGAAATCCTGGAAAATGGTATGAATTTAAGTTGAGCTAGGTGATCGTTCAGGATCTCACTGAATGGCAGATTCAGCTTAAGTGGGTCATATGGTCTTTTCTTGCTCCTACTTTGAGTTTATATGAAAGCGTTTAGAAAACATATTTACATATTCAACCAATTTATGTCAAAATAAGTTCGGTTCTGGATTCTTATATAGATGAATTCTGTAAACACATCTATTGTGCACATATTCATTGTTTTTATTTTCAACTTCTGCCTACAGTTCAGGACTATTTACTAGGATAGGTGAAAATAACATATTACATGTAGTGCTACTTTTAAGAAACTTGTGAATTTTATTTGATGGTTGTCGTCTTTGTTCTCACTAACAACCATAGTTTATTCTGTATGTTCGATTTATTTGTTGTTTCATGTTAGTTTACAGAACTACTGGTATATTTGTTCTGAATAAAACAGTGCTGAGGTATCCTTGTTTTCAATTCTGTAACTCAATTAGTACTTTGAAGCATAGTTTATTATAAAATTTTAAATATGGTATCACCATCAACTATCATCAATTTGGATGATGCACACTTTATAATTATTTGTACATCATTATTGATCTACATTAGCTCCCATCTTCAGGGGTTTATTGAACTTGGGAGCATTTCGAGGCCATTCTTTTAGCCTGCTCTGCCAGTCTAGATAATGGCTGATCATCTACCTCTTCACCATTTTCTGACAATACCACCATTGTGTTTAGTTTCGATCTCTACATTAGTATCTAGAGATCTATCAATCTCCATCCTGAACTTGCTCAGTGATTGAGTTTCCACAGGACCTCTGGAGTAGAGAACTCCAAAGATTCACTACCATCTGGGTGTAGAAATTCATCCTCATCTCGGGGTTGAATGGTTCGCTTCTCGTTTTAATACCAATATTCTATTGAATTAAGCAAGCCATCTTCACTCCTGTACTCAAATCTTCATGTAATAAAGGCCAACATGCCATTTGACTTAGTAATTGCTTTCTCCTGTGTGCTTACTTTCAGGGACTTATAAACAAGAACACCGAGGTCTTTTTTGAACATAACACACCCCAGTGTCTCATCTTTAAAGGAATACTCTACACCTGTATTCCTCTAAATTCTACCTAAATAACCTTAGACTTAGTCACATTATGTGCCATTTGCCATGCTCTGGCTCGCTCAGTCATTCTGTCTTGATTTCTGGGAGCATCTTTGCATCGTCCCACAGCATGCATTTCCACATAGTTTTGTGTAATATTCGCCAGTTGGAATGTGCCAGTTTTAGTGTCTTCAAAGATTCCTTGCCCCATGTCTTTCCTTTCACTGTAATTTGCAGAGAGTGCAGTTTGAAGGAAAATGGTGAGTGCAAACAGCTATTGGGAGATTTTTGGTCACTTCTCCGTGTGTTGAGGGGTGGTGGGCGGAGAGAGATTGAGACCCTTTCTCTTTGCAAGCTGGATGTGTCTGATGCATTTTCCCTGTACAAGACTGAAACCACTTGCTGAGGATTGTTACTATCCTGAGCCCATAACAACTAGTCCTTTGCGGTGGTGGGCGTGGTAGCAGTGGCGAAGAATTAAAATGCTTGAATCAGGCAACATTGTAGCTACAACTTGTTCCACAGTTTCTTTGGTTTAAAGCAGTTTTTTTTCCCTGTTATTGGTACACATTTTCAAAAACGATGGTCATGGCACTACTAATATTTCTTTAAGTCTCTTGCTCCAAGGTATCTGAATATGCTTGTGAGAAAACCTTTTTAATATTAAAGATGCAATATGAATTCAAGTCAGTGCTATGGTAAAACCCTGCCTTGCTGGAACATTTTTTTTCAAAAGAATGAGAAACATAATTTTTATTGGACAATCGAACAGCCTGTATGATTTTCCATATCTTGAACTTTAAATCACTCATTCTGTACTTAATAAAATGAGAGCACTCTGTTGTTTGGAATATTATTACCGTAAAAAACAGTGTTTTTATTGGTGATGTATTGGACAACATTACAAGACAAGGGGACCATCGTTTGCAATACATAAGGTATTGATGATGCCGTCCTATTAGTAGACTCACCTGAGAATCTAGTGCATTCTTGGCCATCTTGTTCGATGAGCAAGCCAGTGTAATTATGATGGAAAGTGCAGCAATATTGATTTGCACAGCGAGAGAAGTGATCTTAGAGCTATTGATCTGATGACAGGAGATATCTGTTGCAGATGTTGACTTGAGTCTGATATTCTGATGAATGCGACACTCCTAAATTCTTCTGGCATTCATCTGCTTTCCTCTTTTTACAACAATAGGTTACATCCTTAAATACCATAATGCCATTTTTTTTTCATGCTATATGTAAGGATTATCTGTGTTGAAGAGCACAGTTAAAGTAACCTTAACATATAAATTAGGTCTGTCCAACAAATGACCTGTGGGCCAGATTGCAGTCTTCAAAGGGGCTCTGTCTATCTGGTGATCCGTAATTCACATACAGGTAAGTATCTTTGGGGAACTTTTGCAAGATGCTACCCCACTCAAACTGTTTCTATCCCATGTTTACTGCTGATTGTTTGGCTCAAGAGGTTAGGATCAACAAACGTGCAAGGGAAACTGTCTTTGGTCAGAGAAATGCTGGGTTGTCCAACCATCCATAACTTCTTTTGCCCTGTGACCTAGAAAAGGGAATGGCACTGAGTCTGCTGGTCATGTAATATCAAGACTGACAGCAAGAACTTCTTTTGAATGTAAAGAAGGAAAGGTGAAGCTAATGTGACTATAAGTCCCTTGGAGAATAAAGTTAGGGGAATCTGGAAATGGTAGGGGAGTTGAACAAATACTGTACCGGTTTTCACATTAGAAGACACTAATAGCATTTCAAAATTACTAAGTATTCAATAGGCAAAAGAAGGAGAGGCAATAAATACAATAACAATCACTAGGGAAACTAATAGGCTAATGATAGATATGTTTGCTGGACCTGATAAGATGCATCCTAAGAGATTAAAGAAAGTAATTTACAGAGATAGTGGGTATACTGGTTACAATCTTTCAGGAATCCTCATTCTGGAAAAGTCCAGGAGGATTCTAAAATTGTCAATGTAACACTTTTATTTTGGAAGAGAAAATGACTGTAGGGTAGGTAACTTGATGTCTGTTATTAGGGAAATGATAGAGCATATTCTAAAGGATGTAATAGCATAACATTTTGAAATACGTAATATGATCCAGCAGAGTCACCATGGCTTCATGAAGGGGAAATAATGCCTGACAAATTTACCAGAATTCTTTGACAAGGTAACAAGCAGGATAGGTGAAAGGGAAACTATGGAAGTAATACATTTGAATTTTCAGAAGATGTTTTCCAAGTACCACGCATTATTATTACTAAGACACAAACACATGAAATTTGGAGGTAGTATATTAGCACAGATCAAGGATTAGATAATTAGTAGAAGACAGTTGGGATAAGGTTGGGGGGAGCCGGTTGGAGGAAGCATATTTTCAGGATGACAGCCTGTAACAAGTGGTGAGCCACTGGGCTCAGTGCTCGGGCCACAGTTATTTACAATTGTGTTAATGTCCTGGATCAGGAAATGCATGTATTGCAGCCAGGTTGGAGGTGACACAAAAATAGGTGGTAAGTTAATTGGTGAGGATGATGAGTCTGCAAAATTGTAGAGAGATATAGGTATATGATTTCTGAAGAAGGGTCTAGACCCAAAACGTCAGCTTTCCTGCTCCTGTGATGCTGCTTGGCCTGCTGTGTTCATCCAGCTCTACACCTTGTTACCTCAGATTCTCCAGCATCGGCAGTTTCTACTATCTCTGCAAAGGTGTATAGACAGGTTCAGCGAGTGGTGGGGGATGCCTTGGTAAATGGAATGTAATGTGGGGAAATGTTAGGTTAAGCACTTTGGCAGGAAGAATGTAGGAGCTGAGTATTATTTGAATGAAATACTGCAGAAAACCACATAAGAGGGATTTGGAAGTCCTCGTCCATGAATCACAAAAAGCTAGCATACAAGTTCAGTGGGAATGAAATGTTGGCCTTTATATTCTGTTCCCTTTGAAATAAAATTAGGAAGTTTTGCTAAAATTATACAAAGCTGAAATGCTGTGAACAGTTTTGGGCCCCTTATCGAAAGAAAGATATACTCGCTTTTAAGATAGTTGGTTCACTGGGGTCTGCTTTATGAGGAGAGGTTAAGTAGATTAAGTGTGAACTCATTGTAATTTGGAAGGGTGAGAGGCAATCTGTTGAAACAAACAAGATTCTTGGGGGATGTGACTGGGTAGATGCAGAAAGATTGGCAACCAGTGACAAGTGGTGTCCCGCAGGGTTCGGTGTTGGGGCCGCAGCTGTTCACTTTATATATTAATGATATGGATGAAGGGACTGGGGGCATTCTGGCGAAGTTTGCCAATGATACGAAGATAGGTGGACAGGCAGGTAGTACTGAGGAGGTGGGGAGGCTGCAGAAAGTTAGTTTAGGAGGGTGGTCCAGGAAATGGCCGATGAAACTCAACGTAAGCAAATGTGAGGTCTTGCCTTTGGACAAAAGAATATGGGCATGGACTATTTTCTAAACGGTGAGAAAATTCATAAAGCAGAAGTACATAGGGATCTGGGAGTGTGAGTCCAGGATTCTCTAAAGGTTAACTTGCAGGTAGAGTCTGTGATTAAGAATGCGAATGTAATGCTATTGTTTATCTCGAGGGTTGGAATATAAAAGCAGTGATGTGCTTCTGAGACTTTATAAAGCTCTAGTTAGGCCCCATTTAGAATACTGTCCAAATTTTGGGCCGCACACCTTAGGAAGGGCCTACTGGTGCTGAAGCGTGTCTGGCGGAGATTCACATGGATGATCCCTGGAATGGTAGGTTTAATGCACAATGAACAGCTGAGGATCCTGGGAGTGTATTCATTAGAGCTTAGAAGGTTGAGGGAAGATCTGATAGAAACTTACAAGATAATCCATGGCTTAGAAGGGGTGGACGCTGGGAAGTTGTTTCCGTTAGGTGGGGAGACTAGGACCCGTGGGGCACAGCCTTAGAATTAGAGGGAGTAAATTCAAAATGGAAATGAGGAGACATTTCTTCAGCTAGAGAGTGGTAGGCCTGTGGAATTCATTGCCACGGAGCGCAGTGGAGGCCGGGACACTAAATTTCTTCAAGGCAGAGATTCATAAATTCTTGATCTCACAAAGAATTAAGGGCTATGGGGAAGAGTGCAGGGAAGTGGAGTTGAAATGCCCATCAGCCATGATTAAATGGCGGGGTGGACTTGATGAGCTGAATGGCCTTACTTCCACTCCAATGTCTTATGGTCTTAGGTTGTGGAGAAAAATTGAAATGTGTGTCGCCGGGTAAAAATGTTGGACCAGCCTGATACAAACAGTGCATTGCTTTTGCCTATGAATCAGCCGTCATCTCCAAGAATGGGACTTCTACTTATCACATCAATTGTACCTGGCAGTAGTGACAAATGTAAACAGTGTAGATGCAAGCCAGGTTTATTCTTTTCAGGTCAAGCTGTATTTGGGCAAAAGTTGCTGTGGGAAGATCATAGGTCAGGCTGGTAAAGATGTGTTTGAAAACGCACATGTGCAGTTCCCTTTCAATACAGAATTTGTCACTGAAAATGACGAAGCTAAAGATGGCAAAAAGGTAGTTGGTTTCATGGATAAATATAAATATACCATATTGACAGGGAAATATTTTGAATCGGTTTTTATTTTAGAATTAATTGCAATGCAGAATTGATCAGAGTGAACTTTAAGTGTGGAAATTAATGATCAATTTTTGATGACCTGTGCCTAAAGAATTTAACCGAATAATTAATTAGTGTGTTAATGAAAATGAAGTCTTGACAGCTAATACTATAGCAAGTTTTGGAATCCTGAAAATGCGGTAACTATTGGACAAAGGACCGCTGCCATGATTTTGACAACCAAACGATGAGCCATGCAGATGTTTGGGGACGTTGCTTAAGAGTTTGTGGAAATTCTGTTCGATCATGCTTATGGTTAAATGATTAATTTAATCTATCATAACCGAGTCAGTGTGTATATATGATGGTGCCATTTTGAAAAAAAAACACACAAATTTGGGACAGGCCACATACTAAATTCATTGCAGTGTGCACTAGACAAAGTGCAATGTAAAGGCAGACATTACCAAGCAATTTCAAGAATTTTACGTACTTGTTATGCATTATTATTCAGTGAAATTAGTTTTAATTAATTTGTTAAATGTTTGCTTCTCAAGATTACGATAAGTATGAGGCAGATGCTAGAAATTTAGTATGGATATCTAAAACATTATACATTGCTTTACAGTGCAGGTGGCTCATGGCTAATCACAGACATGCGAAGAGGAGAGACTATATTTGAAACTGACCCCCATCTGCAAGTAATTATTCACTTGTATCAATTATATCTTTTTTTCTCAGAATTCACACATTCCCAAAAATATTTTTGTTTGATCTTCAGAATTAGTGTACAATAAGCCTTCCACTTAAAGTGCAATTTTTTTTAACTTGTAAATAAATCTTACTTATGACAATAATTATTCGCAACAGAAATAGAAGTGTTTCTTTCTTTAAAAGGTAATTATGCTTTACTGGTGTTGTCTTTGTTTCCACTGATTGTATGCCTATGGCAGCAAATTCTCCACTACCCACTTATTCTAACCAAGTGCCTCCCTATACTGGCACATTTCAGATGGAAACATTGTGAGGAAATCACAGGAACCAGGCAGTGTTCTTCATTTTGCAATGCAGTATGTTGGCTAACAACGTCAATGCATGATTTTTTTACTTCTTTAATTTTCTAATATAGTTAAATTATTCATTGAGTTTGTGTAAAGATGTGGTATTAAATGTAATGTTTAACAGTTCTTTGGACATTACTTTCTGAAATACAATGAAAACCAGCATAATTTGGATAAAATATTCACCACTTGAGAATTAACACTTTTGAAGTCTAATGCACTAATATGCAGCAGATTTAATGTACAGACAATAACTTTCCAGGACTATTACTTTGTAATGAATCACCTGAATATAAAACACACGGAATGTTTTACAATTTCTGTAACAATAAAACGAATCATCTGATTTGAAATTTTGATTGTTGTGAGTCATATAATCAAATACATTTACTGCTTTTATTTTCCCCTCGAAGGAAAGAGTGGACAAAGGCATAGAGACTGATGGTTCAAACCTCAGTGGTGTGAGTGCAAAATGTGCTTGGGTGGATCTAAGTCGCCCACCAGAAGACGAAGAAGATAGCAGGAGTATTTATCTTGAAATGCAGCCAAGACGTTTGTCAGACAAAGGTAAATCTTGAGTTTAAACATGTAATTCCCTAATCACAAGAAAGGGCAGAGCTTGAGTCCACTGTTAGAGCCCTCACAGAAGTATTCTGTCACTTCACACCACCACATACTGGGCACAGCAAATGCATTCTGCAATCTCGATGTCAACACCTTCCCTATGCCTGTGCAAACACCCACAGCAGGACAAATCCCAAAGTTATCCATTGCCAGCATGGCATCTCCAAAAAGTTGACCAAACCTAAGATAGTACATGACAGAGCAGTGTGATTGCCTAACAGCCTCAAATCAAAATATCTTGACCTCAAAATGCCACTTGGGTGGACTGGCATGGGACTTTCATAATTGTCCAACTTCTATGCTTGTGTATAGACCTCTGCAGCACAACTTTGAAATGCAATACCAAGAAAAAATCTGGTTTCATGTTTCATTGAAGGCAAGAAAGTGTAAGCTTAAATGTTCTATCAACTGGGATAAAGCTTTCAAAATTAATAACCAAGAATGCAATAATATTTGCATCTTTGGCATTTTGGAAGTTGGAAGCAACGGTTTATAGAGAGGAATTGTGTTGCAAAGCAGCTTAGTTCACTGCAATGGAGACTTGGACATTAATTCCAGCAATGGCTTGATTATAGATCCAGCACATGCATCAACGAGCTGAACCCAATCAATGTTTTTATACTGTTGCCCCTCGCCAAGGCAAATTAGGAGTGTAGTGTTTCTAATTTCAGCCTGAATACTTCTTTCTCAAAACCACTGATCAATTCCTTGAAATTTTTATTCAAAGAATTGAAATGTATCATAGCCCTGTTAGATTGTCTCCACAAAATATCCTTGTGTATAGGAGTAAGTATAACAATGATTATAAATGAATAGTATCTTTTTGTTTGAGGATTGCTGATCACTACTTGAAATATCTTTTTCTAATTTCAGATACAGAGCAGATCAGAGAAGTCTTGCGTAGGGGTCTTGAGATGAACACCAAGCCAATCTTGCCACCAATCAGTTCCCAGAAACCACAGCAACAGAATGGAATGAACCATGATCGAGCATCGTAAGCCTTTATTTTTACAGTTTATACTTCTAAGTAATCCACAGCCTTTTGAATTTTGCATGAGTTTTTATGTTTTAGGTGGGGAGGGAATGAATGTACTGCATTGTTAAAATTGTTGAAACCTCCCATTTGACATTCCTCAATCCTAATTCTGCTTAGTTTTTTTCCCCAAAGACTTTATCCTTAGAATAAAAGAATGGTATTGAAATTGATTTTATAGTCTAATATATACTGTTTACAAAATTTAGCAAAAAAAACCTAGTTAGAGATATATTTTGGGCAATAAGATGATTTAAGCTAGCTTCATGGTAGATTACAAGGGGCAAATTGTCTTATAAACAAGAGAAGAGACAAAAGAAAGGAAACAGTTCGATTTCCTTTTGTCAAATTATATACCATTAGGGAATGGACTTCATAATAACTTAATTTCTCGTAAGAGGGTAGTGCACTCATTTCAGTTATCCCATAATGCTTACAAAAGGGCTATATGGACCTGTCAGAGACAGCTGGGAATCAGAAGTTAAAATGATTTTAAGCTGAGACAGTTTTCCACAGGCTTCCATTTCCAGCTGTGATAGTATCAGAAGAAGGATTCAACAAAAAAAACCATCAAGGTTGCTTCTCCCTAGTGGTATTTAAGTGGTAAAATAGAACAAAATAAAACTGAAGAGCTCTGGTTAACATTTGTAAAAGAATTGTGTTTCTCACGGGGTAACTTTTGTGGTGAAATTGTTTTCAGAACAAAGTTGAAACTTCACTTTATCGATGAAGCAAAAAAGATATTCTACAGGGAACATTTAATGTAGTTAGCTCAGCTGCTCAATATATTGCCTAGTGCATGATTTTAAGGTACTTTAAATTTTTTGGACTTCTCCAGTCCAAAGGGCTGTGTAAGAGGAACCACTGAGTATGTTTAAGATAGAGATCAATAGGCTTCTTGATACTCATGACATTAAAGGATATATGAATAGTGCAGGAAAATGACATTGAGGTAGATAATCAGCAACAATCTAGAATGGTGAAGCAAGCTTAAGGGAATGAATTGCTAATTCCTGCTCCTACATTGCTCAAATGTGAGACCTATTTTCTGCCATCTTTGTAGCAAGCTGTGATTTTAATGAGAAATATTTACTAAAATTATTCGAAAGATTTTAGTGAAACACAAGCCAACTGTAACTGAAAGATTAGCTAATATTGTGCTTTTTCAGAGTCTGTTGAGGCCTGTTGTACTGTTCTAGCATTTAAACTTCTCCATTTCGGAAGTAACTTGCTTCTCTAGAGGAAGCGAAGTAAAAATTGTCAATTATTCCTGGCTGCTAGCCACTTCTTACCACATTACGTTGTCTGAATTTATACCTTTAAAATGAGCCTGTTCAGAACACTTCAGTTTTATTCGGTTTTATTTGAACATAGAACAGTACAGCACAGAACAGACCCTTCAGCCCACGATGTTGTGCCGACCATTGATCCTCATGTATGCACCCTCAAATTTCTGTGACCATATGCATGTCCAGCAGTCTCTTAAATGACCCCAACGACCTTGCTTCCACAACTGCTGCGGGCAACGCATTCCATGCTCTCACAACTCTCTGTGTAGAGAACCCACCTCTGACATCCCCTCTATACTTTCCTCCAACCAGCTTAAAACTATGACCCTTCGTGTTAGCCTTTTCTGCCCTGGGAAATAGTCTCTGGCTATCAACTCTATCTATGCCTCTCATTATCTTGTATACCTCAATTAGGTCCCCTCTCCTCCTCCTTTTCTCCAATGAAAAGAGACCAAGCTCAGTCAACCTCTCTTCATAAGATAAGCCCTCCAGTCCAGGCAGCATCCTGGTAAACCACCTCTGAACCCTCTCCAAAGCATCCACATCTTTCCTATAAAGGGGCGACCAGAACTGGACGCAGTATTTCAAGTGCAGTCTAACCAAAGTTTTATAGAGCTGCAACAAGATCTCATGACTCTCAAACTCAATCCCCCTGTTAATGAAAGCCAAAACACCATGTGCTTTCTTAACAACCCTGTCCACTTGGGTGGCCATTTTAAGGGATCTATGAATCGGCACACCAAGATCCCTCTGTTCCTCCACACTGCCAAGAATCCTATCCTTAATCCTGTACTCAGCTTTCAAATTCGACCTTCCAAAATGCATCACCTCGCATTTATCCAGGTTGAACTTCATCTGCCACCTCTCAGCCCATCTCTGCATCCTGTCAATGTCCTGCTGCAGCCTACAACAGCCCTCTATACGGTCAACGACACCTCCAACCTTCATGTCATCTGCAGACTTGCTGACCCATCCTTCAATCCCCTCATCCAAGTCATTAATAAAAATTACAAACAGTAGAAGCCCAAGGACAGAGCCCTGTGGAACACTACTCACCACTGACTTCCAGGCAGAATATTTTCCTTCTACTACCACTCGCTGTCTTCTGTTGGCCAGCCAATTCTGTATCCAGGCAGCTAAGTTCCTCTGTATCCCATTCCTCCTGACCTTCTGAATGAGCCTACCATGGGGAACCTTATCAAATGCCTTGCTGAAGTCCATAATCTTTTGTATCTTCTGACAGATGGTGGAACAGAGTAGAACCGGGGTGGGAGAGGTCTTTGATCATGTTGGTTGCTTTCCCGATGTAGGGGGAAGTATAATTGAAGTCAATGAATTGAAGGCTGGTTTGCGTGATGGGACTGGGCTGTGTTCACAACTCTAGTTTCTTGCCATCTTGGGACAGCAGTTGCCAAACCACACTATGATGTATCCAGATAGAATCCTTTCTATGGTGCATATATAAAAATTGGTAAGAGTTCTTGTGGACATGCTGAGTTTTTGGGTACTGTACAAGGGATATTGCCTTTGTTTAAGATTTTTAAAGGAATGTTTTGGGATGAACGGGATCATACTTTTATATGTGTTTAAAAAAATGTTGGTATTTAAAATGTTGAATGATTCAATCCATGGTCATGCAGTGTTAAACATATTATTGGATTAATTTCTACCTAAGTCTATTTCCATTGTTGTTGAATGGATTAAACTATGTGAATAAAGAGTTTTATTGTTGCGAGGGGTGTTATTTATTTAGTTGTATAGCAAGTTAGTGGCTGGGCCTTGCTTCCACTGTGCCTTCAATATACATATTGTGTATTATTCTTCACACATCTAGATGTTCCAAAGCATTTCAAAGTCAAGACCTTTGTGAACTGCTGTATGACAACAGGGCGGCTGCTTTTTTCTCAGCAAAATCCTGAGAGGTTTGGGATAGGATTTGAGCAGGAGAGTTTTAGATGAAAGACTAGCCAGAAGAAAATTTGGGATAGTTGACTCTGGCAGTGACAAAGGTGTGGATAAGGGTTTCAACAACAGTTGAGGTGCATGCAAAATCTGGTAGGGTGCAAATTGAAGTTGATGGAAAGGCTATATATTTGGAATCTCTGCTTACAGGAGAATAGGATGCCCATGATGCAAACAACCTCCAGTGGGGGAGTAAGATGGAATTCATTGCCTTTATGTTGGAAACTGGACATATTTGTAACTCTGGTGTTAAATGTTTAGTTGAAGGGGCTTGTGACCCATCCAAGATTAGATGTTGGGCAGTCTGACAGCACAAAACCAATTACGAAATAGAGGGAGATGGTGGTGTGATGGAGTTGGGCTTTTGTCAGCATATATATGTAAATGGAAGCTAGCCCTGAGGACATCCTCTGACTCTGATTATATTGCACTAGCCCTCCTCTACCTTTCTATATTCTTCAGCTGTGTTGACTAATGAAAGAAAACACCCTTATATTTATACAATACTTTTTGTCATCTCAGGGCATCCTTTTGCGCTTTATACCAAACACATTTGAAGTGCAGTAACTAGTGTGATGTGGAAGACTGGTTGATTAAATGTACAAAGGCTAGAATTGTCCAATTAATCAGTTTTAATAATGTTGACTGAAGGATAAACTTGTTCTTGGACACTGTCAGAGCTTACTTGCTCTTCATCAAATATAGGTTTGGATCTTTAGTATGCCATTATTGAGCAGATGAGGTTGTATTTTAAAGTTCAATCCAACAATCGCTTGACTTGCTCCTCCTGAAGTTCTGCTTCAGTTAGGAATGCTACCACTCATCAAGGATGACTCTTTTAGCTGCACCGTTTTATTTAATGCCTCTCCTTTGTTAGACTTGAGGAAATGTAGTTGGGAGCCATAGGAGGGTAAAGAGAAAATATACACTGGGTGTGAGTAAGGATTTCACTGGGACAAGAACATCAAACCTGAAGGTGAGAGAATGGAACGTGTTCGTAACACATGTCATGATCAAATGAAAACTAAAGGCCAACTAATTGGATCTTTAAAAATGCAATTGCCTTAAATGAAAATTGTATTTTTCCCAGAGAACAAAGAAGCAAGTGAAGTTAGAAGGGAATAGGGGGATATTTCGTCCATGATCAGGGACAGGAGTGTGTGATTGCAAGTGAGGTTGGAATGGGGATTCAGAGGTAGCACTAGCAGACCGTCTGCCCTTGCAGTTGTCCAACGGGTTTGATGTTCTTGCAGTTTGTGTGGACTGGCATAACTAATTAGCAAACTGAACACTGTGATGCAAAGGGCCATTCGAGTGGGGGTAGCAAAACTGGAATGTAATAGTAATAGGGGACAGTATAGTTAAGGGGATAAATGTGATTTTCTTAATCCAAGAGAGTGTCTGTTGCTTGCCTGATGACAGGGATGAGGACATCTTCTTGGAGCTAGAGATGAACTTGGAATAGGAGCAGAAGGATCCAGTTGTCATTGACCACATGGGTACCCAGCATTGTAGGTAGGACTGAGAGTAAGAGAGTATGAACAATTCAAAATTTAAGAAAAGTAATTTCTGCATTTTACTACCTGAGCCACAAGCAAATAGGTGTGGGTAGATAAGACCAGAGAACGGAATGTGTAACTCAGGTTGATGTGGGATAGAAAAACTTCTATTCATGGGGCACTAGCAAAGAACAGGGAAGTGAGAGAGCTGTACCAGTCTACAGAGAGGGAAAAATGAACTCTTGAAGCTGTTTCAGTTTTAGTAATATCAGTTTAATATTAATTTATTCAGTATTAATACAGTTTATTCAGTAATTTGTTCTGTAATCCCAGATGGTGCTAGAATGTGGTGACAGTATCGACTTTTCACTGTACCTAGGTACAAATTACATTATTGAATAATTCTAAATCACTTGTTGGCATTCATTTAAACTATGCTGAGACCAGTACCCTTGCGAATTAAGTAATTTAGGTTGTAGAGAGGGCTTTAAATTAGATAGTGGAGAAGAATTTATGGTACAAGGACATTCACAAAGCTAAAAAGAAGGGACAAGGCAAATGTCATGATAACCAGGATGAGACAGAGTACTAGTGCAGATGTGTCCACCTGTGAATAATGTCGGAGCAGGTAAAAAGAATTAAACACTCTTTCTGAATGCTTGCAGCTTTCCTAACAAAATAGATCAATTGGTAGCATGAATGGAAATTAATGAGAATGTAGTAGCCATGAAAGATATTCTGTTTCAATGTGACCAAGGATTCAAGCAGAATATTCAAGCGTATTTAACATTTTGCAAAGACAGGAGGAAAAGGAAATGTTGTAAATGAAGAATGAGATCTTTATGATTGTGACAAATGATCTTTGTTCAGAAAATGTGTAATGTTTGGTTTGGATGGAGATGGGAAGTAGCAGTTAACCAAGTCATTGGTAGGAGTAGTTTATAGGTGTCCTAACAATATCAGCTGACATGCTGGTGTAAGGCTGTCCATTGGAACCAGTGTACCAACAGGTGGATCGTTAACAGTGAGGCAATCAGGGTTGATTCCTCAGATCTAGTGGAAATGCATATTGTTTTCAAGGGTTGATTTTGCACTTGACCAGACCTAACAAACCAGCAAAGAACCATTCTGAGTGAATCCTGAGCAGTGAAAATTTCAAACAATACTTCAGTGAACTGAATTGCAGTAGAGGAAATATAGGGAAGAAGCAGCAATGGAAATTACAAAAGTTGGGAGGTTATGAAGAAAGTTCAGAACATGAAAAATAGTGCATTCTGGATGAGCAAAACTAGTTAAACAGCAGTTGTGGAAAGAAACCAGGATGGTTCAATTCAACAGAAGAGGCAAAAAAAGTAAAGAGTAGTGGGAAACTAGTAGACTGGGAAATCTTTAAAGGCAAACAGAAAGCCACAAAAAAAGTTAGAAAGAAAAGTAAGATAGATTATGAGAGTAAACTAGCTCAGAATATAAAAACGGGCAGCAAAAGTTTCTATAAATATGTAAATTGTAAAAGAGCGGCGAAGGTAAACATTAGTCATTTAGAGGATGAGAAGGCCAATTTAATAATTGGGAATGAGGAAATAGCTGAAACATTAAACAGTTATTTCGTGTCGGTTTTCACAGTGGAAGACACAAATAATATGCCGTAAACTAATGGCAAGTAGGTTATAGCAGGTGAGGACGTAGAAACTATCATTATCACGACGGAGGCAGTTCTGGGCAAGCTAATGAGGCTAACGGTAGACAAGTCTCCTGGCCCTGATGAAATGCATCCCAGGGTAATAAAAGAGGTGATGGGGTGAAATAGCAAATGCACTAGTGATTATTTATCAGAATTCACTGGACTCTGGGATGGTTCCTGCAGATTGGCAAACAGCCAATGTGACGCCAATGTTTAAAAAAGAAAGTAGACGAAAAGCAGGTAACTACAGGCCAGTGAGCTTAACTTCGGTCGTGGGGAATATGCTTGAATCTATCATTAAGGAAGAAATAGCAAGACATTGGATATAAATTGTCCCACAGGAAACACCCAGCATGGGTTCGTGAAGGGTAGGTCATGTTTAACTAATTTGGTAGAATTCTTTGAGGACATTACTTGCATGGTGTACAGTGGGGAACCTGTGGATTTGGTGTATCTGGAATTCCAGAAGGCATTTGACAAGGTGCCACACCAAAGCTGCTACATAAGATAAAGTTGCACGGTATTACAGGTAATGTATTGGCAGGGATGGAGGATTGGTTGACCAGTAGAAAGCAAAGAGTAGGGGTAAATGGGTGTCTTTCTGGTTGGCAGTCAGTGACTAGTGGTGTGCCTCAGGGATCAGTGTTGGGACTGCAATTGTTTACAATTTACATAGATGATTTGGAGTTGGGAACTAAGTGTGGTGTATCAGAATTTGCAGATGACACTAAGGTGAGTGTTAGACCAAAGTGTGCAGAAGACACTGAAAGTCTGAGTGAGTGAGCAAAGGTCTGGCAGATGGAGTACAACGTTGATAAGTGTGAGGTCATCCATTTTGGAGGAATCACAGCAAAATGGACTGTGTTTTAAATGGTAAAAAATTGCAGCACACTGCTGTGCAGAGGGGTTTGGGTGTCCTTGTGCATGAATTGCTGAAGGTGGGATTGCAGGTACAGCAGGCGATTTTAAAAAAGGCAAATGGAATTTTGTCTACCATTGCTCAAGGGATGGAGTACACAGGGTGGCTCTGCTACAGCTGTATAGCATCCTGGTGAGGTCACACCTGGAGTACTGTGTGCAGCCTTGATCTCCTTACTTGAGATGAGATGTACTAGCACTGGAGGGGGTGCAGAGGAGATTCACTCGGTTGATTCCAGAGTTGAGAGGGTTGGATTATGAGGAGAGACTCAGTAGACTGGGCATTGGAATTCAGAAGAATGAGGGGAGATCTTATAGAAACAAATAAAATTATGAAGGGAATAGATAAAATGGAGACAGGGAGGTTGTTTCCGCTAGTAGGTGAAACTAGGCCTAGAGGGCATCACCTCAAAATAAAGGGAAGCAGATGTAGGACTGAGGTTCGGAGCAACTTCTTCACCCAAAGGGTTGTGAATCTGTGGAATTCCCTGCACAGTGAAGTGGTTGAAGCTACCTCACTGAATGTTTTTAAGGCAAGGCTAGATAAATTTTTGAACAGTAAAGGAATAAAGGGTTATGTTGAATGGGCGGGTAAGTGGAGCTGAGTCTCAAAAAGATCAACCATGATCTTATTAAATGACGGGGCAGGCTCGAGGGGCCAGATGGCCTACTCCTGCTCCTAGTTCTTATGCAATCTCATTGTGATATATGATGGGCTGTATTAGTGTACTTCCTTTCTTCTCACAAGAAGAATGCTTAGTAGGATTATAAAGGTACCCAGAGTAGGATAATTGAATATTATAATTAGAAGAGCTGCTAGATTTTATGATTCTCAGATAAAGAGGTAATGGTAACCCACAATTTTTAATTAGCTTTGCGCATAGCTGCCATACTGCAGGAAGGATGTCATGGAATTGAAAGTGATTTCGTAAAGTAATAACTGGGATGAAAGTTGTGACTTGAGGGAAGACTAGAGACCTTGGAGCTCTCTTCTCCACGTTCAAAGGTCTGGATGTTTAAAATTATCCATAATTCTTAAGGCAAATGAAGGGAAAAATTTGAAGCAAAAGTTTAAGAATCTTTTCAATGCCGTGTCACAAACTGCATTTCAGCAGCTAGACATAATAGCCTTAAAAAATTCAGGAGATAAATATTTGGAAAAGAAAAAATTAAAGAAAATGTCTACTGATGCATGTGAAAATCACATGTGTGCAGTACCTTTTCCAGTACTGGTAGTGACTTCATTCTGCCTCATTTGCTCATATTTAACATGCTTATTTTAACATCGCTATGTACGTTACTGGCAGCGTGTTTCACAAAGCGTGTATGTACGGAACTTTTGCATGTGCAATGTGACTCTTTTGGAGCTATCAGGCAATACTGCAAAAGCAGAAGGCTGGATATTGGAATTGAATTGACCTGAAAACAGACTAACATGTGGCACAGACGACAAAGAAGCCCACCTCACAGCTATTACATGCGTTGGGCCTGGCACGTAAGTCCCACCCTTGGGATATGCTGACCAATCTGCAGCAATTCCAGCCAAACCAGCATGCAGCAAGCTCAGTGTTCAAAACAACCAGTACTGTAGGCAAGCCCATTAGCTGGGCAACATGGATCCTGGAATGCAGCAATCCTGGGGTGGGGTTGGGAGGGTTTGGAAGACATATTTTGTTTGGCTTGTCAAATCAGGCCAGTGGGAAGGAAAAAGGATAGAATCTTCAACAGATTGTGTTTTACATATGCGCATCTGGGAAGAACTTTGCACTTTTAAACAATTACATGCACTATATAAATGGAAATTCTGTCTGGATTGTTGTAGGATGTTCTGTCTTTAATTTTGCTGTTACTGATGCCATGTACTTTGAGGTAGAGGGCTGAATGGAGGATGTTTGATGAAGATCATGGCTCAGAGGAGAAAATTCAAGGGTTATGGGGAGAAAGTGGGAGTATGGCTTGATCTGTGGTCTACTCCTGCCCCTATTTTCTCTGTTTCAAAGGTGTGGATCAGTCCTTATTTCTCTTGTGAGCTTCCCTCGTGGCTGCAAGCTGGCATTAGCCACATGGCTAGTAATAGATACTTGTCTTTTCATTTTTTCTTCTCAGAACCTTTGTAAAACAATTATTTTGAAAGGTATAAATTGAAGTTTAAGAATTAACAAAAGATAGCATAGTGTTCTGTATCAAGATGTAATAAGCCGCTGAAACATTAAATTCCAAATAGAATCTTTTCTCGCAGGTACCTAAAGGGTAGCTATTTACCTTATCATGATAGCCTTTTAGAATCAGCAATTCCTAACTGTTTGAGTCACCGTGTCCATTTTTTTCACGTTTTAAAGCAAGAGTCAGAGAATGATGCTGAAAGTTGAAGTTATTCATGTTTGCTTCTGATAATAAACTATTCTGACTATAATCCTTGAATCAGACATCCTTTGGCGTTGACTATATAAATTAGGGGTAATTCTGTAACTTATTTGAAAAGGTCTTAAATTAATTTTGTATATTACTCATGGAATTGTCCAAGAAAGGAGACATATATCCCATCAGTTTGTACAGAGTAAAGTTCTGGATTTTGACGTGTAAGCTTGCTGTGGTGTTCCATGTCATTATTCACTCATTCAGGCTATTCAAATATCTAAGAACGTGTGTTCCAGAGCACTTAATGTTTTGAATGGGGATGCTGTCTTGAGAAACCAGTTGGAATGGGACAGATAATGAGAACTGCGGATGCTGGAGAATCCAAGATAACAAAGTGTGGAGCTGGATGAACACAGCAGGCCAAGCAGCATCTTAGGAGCACAAAAGCTGATGTTTTGGGTCTAGACCATTCATCGTAAAAAGGCCCGAAACGTCAGCTTTTGTGCTCGTAAGGAATGGGAGAAGTGTGCACCTAGCCATAGCCACACTTAGTCATTGTTAACATATGATTATCGTGTAATAAAATGCTCTTTAAAAAATGTAATAATTGACAATCTAATCGTGAAATGGTTTGAAGGAATTTCTAATTTTTAAATTTGCAACAACTTGAGAAGAGTAGACCAAATAACACACATTGTCTGTGTTACTAACATTCAGCTGAAAGTAGTTAACGGGTAGCTTAAAGATCAAATCTTACATTGGTGAGTTTTGCCAACAAAGTTGTGGCTCTCTGGAGGTTGAGGTCAGATTTTTCAATGGGACTAATTAAATTAATTCTTTTCATAAGCTGTCCTTTTAAATGGTCTTGTTTTCGTAAGCCTTCCATAGTTCAATTTTACTTCAGGGATTTTTATTTTTTTCAAAAACATGCCGGAAATGGTTTTTCTCAGCAGATAAACAAAATAATCGAAGAATGAATCTTTTCATTATTGTTCTCCTTAGATGATTTAACTTCTGTACAGTCCAAGCTTTTAGGATAGAGATAGTAGGAACTGCAGATGCTGGAGAATCTGAGATAACAAGGTGTAGAGCTGGATGAACACAGGCCAAGCAGTATTATTGGAGCAAGAAAGCTGACGTTTTGGGCCTACCCCCTTCTTCAGAACTGGGGAAGGGTAATGGGGTTCTGAAATAAATAGGGAGAGAGGGGGAGGCAGATAGAAGAGAAGATAGGTGGAGAGGAGACAGACAGTCAAAGAGCCAGTAAAGGTGAGGAGGTAGGGAGGAGATAGGTCAGCCCAGGGAGGATGGACAGGTCAAGGGGGCAGGATGAGATTAGTAGGTAGGAGATGGGGGTGAGGCTTGAGGTGGGAGGAGGGGATAGGTGGAGGATGGATACATCAGTTATATTTTTGAATTATTTGTCACTCAACCATATTGGATTTTCAGACTCAGAATTGTTTCCTTAAATAAAGCAAAGAATTGGATGCTGAAAAACAGTGTTGGAGAAACTCAGCAGGTATGGCAGCATCTGTAGGGAGAGAAACAAGTTAAGATTTTGAGTCCAGTGATTCAGATGTTGCCAGACTGCTGAATTTCTCCAGCACTTTGTTTCAAAATTCTTCCCTTCATGTCGTCAGATTTGAATTCTCCCTGATTTATGAAATTTCTGGGCTTGGGTGCCTCTACTTGCCAACTGGGTAGATTATCTTGGCTGATTCTCAAATGAGTTGAGAGAGTAGAAATCTGAGAGCTCTGCTCAGCTAGGAAAAATGGCATTAAATTACAAATAGACTCAACAAAATAACTGAAGGGAAGTGAACAGTTATTTCATTTTTTGTTCCTTGTATATTAATTATCAATTAATGTTTTGCTCCTTTTTATTGCAATTTGATTGTCAGTGAATTTCAAAAGGTGTGCTTTAATTATAAATGTTGATCTTAATAATGCAACATATTAAACGAGTGTCAGGTGTTCTCATTTGGGTCTTCCAATATACTGTTCTAAATTTCTGCTGTGTTATTTGCATTGATATTAAAGTACTAAAATTTATCATGGAATATGAACATTGTCTGAACTGTTACTTGAATACAGTTATTTAGCATGGGACAGTCTAACTTATTTGGGCCAATATCTGCCGCACGACACATGAATTAGAAGGATAGTTGTCTAAAATCAATCTATGGTCCAATGAATTTTAATTTTTTTAAATATCAAAATACACCAACAACACAATTTTGTAATTTTCTCTGATCTAAGGTTGCGATGGCTGAAGCCATTGTCTTTGGCTCCCAAATGGTCATGGTAGAAAAATCATTTTGCTGGATAGAGGCCTGGACTACTAATTAAGATATGATTTGAAGTCCGACTTTGGCAGTTTCAGGATTTTAATTCAATTTAAGAATTACAACACATTATTGTAGAAATCAAACTGGTCTTCTAATGCTGTCAAAGCCTGCTATCTTTACATGGTCTGGACTCAAGTTCACACCAACTTGGCTGATTCCTGGCTGAGAGATAGTAGGAGCTGCAGATGTTGGAGAATCAGCAGTAACAAGGTGTGGAGCTGGATGAACACATCAGACCCTGTAATGAGCCGGTTCTATAAGGATGTTTTAAGATGGCAAAACATACATTTTGCTAGCAGTGGCTTGGAGGAGAACTTGAAGGTGATAGTGCTCCCATGTATCTGTTCCCTTTGTCCTTCTAAGTGGTGGGAGCCATCAAAGGAGCCTTTGAGTTGTTACAGTACATGCTGTAATTGGTACATACTGCCATTATGTGTCTGTGTGGAGGGTGACTGTATTGAAGGTGTTGAATGGGGTGGCAGTCAAGTGCTTCTTTCTGGATGATGTTGAGTTTCTTGAATGTTGTTGGAGTTGCATCCATTTAGGCAAGTGAAGAGTATTCTTCACGCTACTGGTTGGTACCTTGTGGATGTGAGTTTGCTCGCAGGAAATGACATCACCAACCCAAGGAAAGCAAAACAGATAAATAGAAAGCGGGACATAACACCAGCCCTTCATCGGAGGCTCACTGATGATGTTACCTAGATTGGTGATGAAACGACTGAAAACTAACCTTCCAGCTCAGCGAGCAAACTCACATCCAGAACCTCAACCTGAGCTACAAATCTTCTCAAAACTCGCTGGTACCTTGTAGATAATGGGCAGGCTGTGAGAATTCAGGGGCTGAGTTGATTCTCACAAAATTCCTAGCTCTGATCTGCTCGTGTAGCCAGTATGGCTCACCTACTTCAGTTCTGGTCAGTTAACCTCCAGGATGTTGTTAGTGGGTGATTCAGTGTTGGTCGGGTGGACGAATATTTCTTGCCACATCGTAGCCCAAGTCTGGATGTTGTCCACGTCTTGTTTTTGTACTTGGACCGTTTCAGTATCTGGGGAGCCTTAACGGTGCCAAACATCATGCAATCATCATTGTGCATACTAACTTATGTCTTTGTTGTGAAGTTAGGGTTATTGATGAAATAGCTGAAAATGCCTCGGTTTTGAGCACTCTACTGAATAACTCCTGCAGTGATGTCCTGTGGTGAGGTGATTCACTTCTGTTATGGACCAGACCAGACCTCCTCAAAATATTTTAAGAAGGTAGCCAAGACTTTTTCTTTTAAGGGAAATGTAAAGTGCCTTGTTCTAGAGCTGTTAAAAAAGGACAATTTATTTAAACACTACAGTTAAAATGCACACGAAAGAAAGAAGGACTTAGAATAACAACTCTGTTGGAAAGCTTACCTAAAGAATAGATACAGTAGCTATTCTTAATTAACTGTTCCAATACAGTAACATCCCATAAACAAACCTCTTTGCAAAAGAAGAAATTCAAAAATACAGATTTGTCCCCCAGGTAACCCAGCAGCAGAGAGAAACCCAGCTTCTAGCTGGAACCAGGAGAGGGAAAAGATCACTTCTGTTTCTTAAAGCCCACGACAGCACTGCTTAAAGCTAAACCGAAAAACTGGAAAAAAAGACTAGAAAGGTCTGAGATAACAAAGTGTGAAGCTGGATGAAAACAGCAGGCCAGGCAGCATCTCAGGAGCACAGAAGCTGACGTTTCGGGCCTAGACATTCATCGGAGAGGGAACTGGAATAAATAGGGAGCGAGGGGGAGGCGGACCAAAGATGGAGAGAAGAGAAGATAGGTAGAGAGGAGAGTATAGGTGAGGAGGTAGGGAGGGGATAGGTCAGTCCAGGGAAGATGGACAGGTCAAGGAGGCAGGATGAGGTGGTAGGTAGGAAATTGAGGCGTGGCTTGAGGTGGGAGGAAGGGATGGGTGAGAGGAAGAACAGGTTAGGGAAGCGGAGAGCGGCAGGGCTGGTTTTGGGATGCAGTGGGGGGAGGGGACGAGCTGGGCTGGATTTGTGATGCAATGGGGGGGAGGGAAAGAACTGGACTGGTTTTGGGATGCGGTGGGGGAAGGGGAGATTTTGAAGCTGGTGAAGTCCACATTGATACCATTGGGCTGCAGGGTTCCCAAGCAGAATATGAGTTGCTGTTCTTGCAACCTTTGGGAGGCATCATTGTGGCACCGCAGGAGGCCCAGGATGGACATGTCGTCTGAGGAATGAGAGGGGGACATAAATTTTTCGCGACTGGGAGGTGCAGTTGTTTATTGCGAACCGAGCGTAGGTGTTCTGCAAAGGCGTCCCGAACCCTCCACTTGGTTTCCCCAATGTAGAGTATGCCACACCGGGTACAATGGATACAGTATACCACATTGGCAGATGTGCAGGTGAACATCTGCTTGATATGGAAGGCCATCTTGGGGCCTGGGATAGCGGTGAGGGAGGTGGTGTGGGGGCAAGTGTAGCACTTCCTGTGGTTGCAGGGGAAGGTGCCAGGTGTGGTGGGGTTGGAGGGGAGTGTGGAGCAGACGAGGGAGTCGCCAAGAGAGTAGTCTCTCCGGAAGGCAGACAAGGGTGGGGATGGAAAAATGGCTTGGGTGGTGGGGTCGGATTGTAGATGGCGGTGGGGTCGGATTGTAGATGGCGGAAGTGTCGGAGGATGATGCGTTGTATCCAGAGGTTGGTGGTGTGGTATGTGCGAATGAGTGTGTTCCTCTGGGGGTGGTTGTGGCGGGGGCGGGGTGTGAGGGATGTGTTGCGGGAAATGTGGGAGACGCGGTCAAGGGCGTTCTCAACCACTGCGGGGGGAAAGTTGCCATCCTGGAAGAACGTGGACATCCGGGATGTGCGGGAGTGGAATGCCTCATCCTGGGAGCCGATGTGGCAGAGGTGGGGTAATTGGGAATAGGGGATGGAATTGTTGCAGGAGGGTGGGTGGGAGGAGTGTATTCTAGGTAGCTGTAGGAGTCAGTGGGCTTGAAATGGACATCAGTTTCTAGCTGGTTACCTGAGATGGAGATTGAGAGGTCCAGGAAAGTGAGGAATGTGTTGGAGATGACCCAGGGGAACTCAAGGTTGGGGTGGAAGGTGTTGGTGAAGTGCATGAACTGTTTGAGCTCCTCTGGGGAGCAAGAGGCGGCGCCGATACAGTCATCAATGTAACGGAGGAAGAGGTGCGGAAGAGGGACTGTTCCACGTAACCGACAAAGAGGCAGGCATAGCTTGGGCACATGCGGGTACCCATGGCCACCTCCTTTGTCTGTAGGAAGTGGAAGGAATCGAAAGAGAAGTTGTTGAGGGTGAGGATGAGTTCGGCCAGGCGGATGAGGGTGTCGGTGGAGGTGGATTGGTCGCGCCTGCGAGACAGGAAGAATCAGAGGGCCTTGAGGCCACCTGCGTGCGGAATACAGGTGTTATGGGGACTGGACGTCCATGGTGAAAATGAGGTGTAGGGGGCCAGGGAATTGGAAGTCCTGGAGCAGGTGGAGGGCTTGGGTAGTGTCACAGACGTAGGTAGGGAGTTCCTGGACGAAAGGGGAGAAAATGGAGTCCAGATAGGTGGAGGTGAGTTCGGTGGGGCAGGAACAGGCTGAGACAATGGGTCGACCAGGGCAGGCAGGTTTGTGGATTTTGGGAAGGAGATAGAAATGGGGCATGCGGGGTTGGGGAACAGTGAAGTTGGAGGCTGTGGGCGGGAGGTCCCCTGAGGTGAAGAGGTCATGGATGGTGTTGGAGATGATGATTTGGTGGTCGGGGGTGGGGTCATGATCAAGGGGGCGGTATGAGGAGGTGTCGGAGAGCTGGCGTTTGGCCTCGGTGATGTAGCGATCAGTGGACCATACTACCACTGCGCCACCCTTGTCTGCAGGTTTGATGGTGAGGTTGAGTTTGGAGCGGAGGGCTGCCTGTACTGTGGGTGAGGGGTGTGGAGAGGTTGAGGCAGTTGATGTCTCGACGGCAGTTGGAGATGAAGAGGTTAAGGGATGGTAGGAGGCCAGGGGGTGGTGTCCAGGAGGAGGACTTGTCTTGGAGGTGGGTGAAGGGTCAGTGCAGGGAGGGTTGGGCTCCCGGTTAAAGTAGTAAGCGTGGAGGCGAAGGCAGCGGAAAGACTGCTCGAAGTCCAAACTTGACTGGTATTCGTTGATGTGTGGGTGGAGGGGGACAAAGGTGAGCCCCTTGCTTAGGACTGACCGTTCGTCCTCAGTCAGTGTGAGGTCTGTGGGGATGGTGAAGATTCGGCAGGGCTCAGTGTGGCTGTCTTCTCTGGGGTTGCTGGCTGTGGAGGCTGTGGGCGGAGTGATGTGGTCCTCTGCTGTGGGCAGGGTTCCATCAGTGTCGGCTGTGGGCGGGGTTCCGTTGGCGTCGGCAACATGCCCCCAGCAGTGGTCGAGAGCGCCCTTGACCGCGTCTCCCGCATTTCCCGCAACACATCCCTCACACCCCGGCCCCGCCACAACCACCCCCAGAGGATCCCCCTCGTTCTCACATACCATCCCACCAACCTCCGGATACAACGCATCATCCTCCGACACTTCCGCCATCTACAATCCGACCCCACCACCCAAGCCATTTTTCCATCCCCACCCTTGTCTGCCTTTCGAGAGACTACTCTTTCAGCGACTCCCTGGTCCGCTCCACACTCCCCTCCAACCCCACCACACCTGGCACCTTCCCCTGCAACCGCAGGAAGTGCTACACTTGCCCCCACACCGCCTATCCCAGGCCCCAAGATGGCCTTCCATATCAAGCAGATGTTCACCTGCACATCTGCTAATGTGGTATGTTGTATCCATTGTACCCGGTGTGGCATACTCTACATTGGGGAAACCAAGCGGAGACTTGGGGACCACTTTGCAGAACACCTCCACTCGGTTCGCAATAAACAACTGCACCTCTCAGTCGCGAACCATTTCAAGTCCCCCTTCCATTCCTCAGACGACATGTCCATCATGGGCCTCCTGCAATGTCACAATGATGCCACCCAAAGGTTGCAGGAACAGCAACTCATATTCCGCTTGGGAACCTTGCAGCCCAATGGTATCAATGTGGACTTCACCAGCTTCAAAATCTCCCCTTCCCCCACTGCATCGCACAACCAGCCCAGCTTGACCCCTCCACCCACTGCATCCCAAAACCAGCCCAGCCGCTCTCCGCTTCCCTAACCTGTTCTTCCTCTCACCCATCCCTTCCTCCCACCTCAAGCCGCACCCCCATTTCCTACCTACCACCTCATCCCGCCTCCTTGACCTGTCTGCCCTCCCTGGACTGACGTATCCCCTCTCTACCTCCTCACCTATACTCTCCTCTCTACCTATCTTCTTTTCTCTCCATCTTCGGTCTGCCTCTCCCTCTCTCCCTATTTATTCCAGTTCCCTCTCCCCATCCCTCTCTCTGATGAAGGATCTAGGCCGAAACGTCAGCTTTTGTGCTCCTGAGATGCTGCTTGGCCTGCTGTGTTCATCTAGCTCCTCACTTTGTTATCTTGGATTCTCCAGCATCTGCAGTTCCCATTATCATAGAAAGGTCTGAGAGCTGGCCACACCCAGCAGCTGCCTCTATTGTTCCAACTTTAAAAAAACATTGAAGGCCTCGCAAGCTCTTTTACTTTCTTGCAGGCAGCTCTCTGCTTCTCATTCAACCTCTTAAAAATAAACCAGGACAAATTAATCTCTTAAAGCCACAGCAACGTCACACCTCCAATAACCATAAATGTCTTCCTTTGCGCTAGCTATGACTCCAACAATGGAGAAATTCCCCCTGACTTCCATTGACTTCAGTTTTACAACGACTGTTATACTGTGAGTACAATGCCATCTTCTGTCAAATACTGGTGAGATGGCAAGGACCATCATCTTTACTTCCATTCTGTAGTTGAGATATTCTGTCCAAATTTTGAATAAAGGTTGTAATTAAATCAGGATCTAAGTAGCCCTGACAGGACCCAAACTGTACATCAGTGAGTAGTTTGCTGTTGAATAAGTGCTGCATGGTAGCATTGATGACCCTGTCCATTACTTTACTAATGATCAAGGGTAAACTGAAGGGGTGGTATTCAGCTAGACTAGATAAAGCTTTTTTTTTGTAGACTGGGCATAGCTTGATAAATTTCTGTATTGCCAGTTAGTTGCCAAAACTGTAACTGTTATAGAACATAGAAAAGTACAGCACAGTCTAGGCCCATCGGCCCACGATGTTGTGCCGTGGAATAATCCTAATCCAAAAATAAAATAACCTCAGCTACATTTCCCTCAATTCACTGCTGTCCACGTGCATGTCCAGCAGTCGCTTAAATGTCACTAATGACTCCGCTTCCACGACTACCACTGGCAAACTGTTCCATGCGCTCACAAGTCTCTGGGTGAAGAACCTCCCTCTGACGTCTCCTCTATACCTTCCTCCTCACACCTTAAAACTGTGACCCCACGTGGCAGTCAAACCTGCCCTGGGGAAAAGTCTCTGGCTGTCGACTATCCATGCCACTCATTACTTTGTACACCTCGATCAGTTCACCTCTCTTCCTCTTTCTCTCCAGAGCGAAAAGTCCGAGCTCAGCCAACCTCTCCTCGTAAGACAAGCCCTCCAGTCCAGGCAGCATCCTGGTAAACCTTTTTTGCACCATCTCCAAAGCCTCCACATCTTTCCTATAATAGGGCGACCAGAACTGGACACAATATTCCAAGTGTGGTCTCCCCGGTTGCCATTCCGAAGAAGAGCCTTTTATCCCGACTCTCTGCCTTCTGTCAGACAGCCATTCCTCAATCCAAACCAGTAGCTTACCTCGAACACCATGGCCCTCACCTTGCTCAGCAGCCTCCCGTGAGGCACCATATCAAAGACGTTTTGGATGTCTAGATAGATAACATCTACTGGGTTTCCCTGGTCTAACATATTTGTTACCTCTTCAAAGAATTCCAACAGGTTTTTCAGGCACGACCCCTTACTAAATCCATGCTGACTTGTTCTAATCTGACCCTGCACTTCCAGGAAATCAGAAATCTCATCCTTGACAGTGGATTCTAGAATTTTACCAACTACCAAGGTTGGGCTAATTGGCCTGTAATTTTCCATAGTTTGTCTTGATCCTTTCTTAAACAAGGGGGTTACGACAGGAATTTTCCAATCACCTGGGACTTTCCCTGACTCCAGTTTCTTTTGAAAGATCACAACCAAAGCCTCTGCTATTTCCTCAGCCACCTCCCTCAGAACTCTAGGATGTAGCCCATTGGGGCCAGGAGATTTATCAATTTTTAGACCTTTTAGCTTTTCTAGCACTTTCTCTTTTGTAATGCCTACCATACTCAACTCTGCCCCCTGACTGTCTCTAATTGTTGGCCTACTACTCATGTCTTCCCCTGTGAAGACTGACGCAAACTACTTATCCCCTACCTATTTCTAACTGATAGTGGTTGTAAATGTTTCAGTCTGCCTTATGCACCGATGTGCTGTGCTCCCCCATTGTTCAGGACAGGGATATTTGTCACCCTTTTGCACATCATCACTCACAACTGGATGTGACAGCACTATGTAGCTAAGATCTGATCCATTGGTTGTGGGATAACTTATCTCTGTCTGTTTCATTCTGTTTGGCATGCAAGTATTCCTGTGGTGTAGCTTTACCAGGTTGAGACTTTTAAGTATGTCAAGTGCTGTTCCTGACATGCCCTTCTATATTCATTGACCCATGATTGATACTACCATCATCAAGTTAGGGGACAGTGAGGTATGTACCAAGCTATGAGATTGCAAATTATGCTTAAGTATAATTCTGTTGGAGCTGATGGTGCACAATGCCTTATGGATGCTCAGTTTTGAGTGGCTAGATCTGTTCCATGTCCTTCCCATTTTGCATGATTGTCATGCCATGCACCTCAGTAGAGGTTATCCTCAATGTGAAGTTGGAACTTTGTAACTACAAGGATTGAGCTGTGGTTACTCCTATCAATATTGTAACGGAAAAATGTGTTTGAGTAGTTAGATTCATCAAGTAAGGTGTTCTTCATATTGGTTCTCCAGAAGCCCACAATCCCAGCATGGCAGACTCTTACTCTGCCAACTCAGTCGATAGTGGAGTGCCCGAAACACTCTTGGCATTGGCCATTGAAATCTCCAACCAGAATAACTTGTGCCCTTTCCACCTTCAGTGCATACTCCGAATTGTATTTTATATGGAACAGAACAGCTTCATCAGCCAAGCAAGAGGCGGTACGTGGTAATCAACATGTTTGACCTAATGTTTCAAAACTTCATTGGGTCTAGAGTCAATTTTGGGGGCACAGGGGCAACTCCCTTGTGTCTGTATTCTGTTGCCACACCTGGTTTCATAGGACCTATCCAGAAAGTGGGATTGTGTCTGGGATTTTGTAAGATACAATTCCATGAGAACGACTAAGTCAAGGAATTGGTTCACTAGTCTGTGGGATGGTACTCCCAATTTTTTTCACAAGTCTGCAGATGTAAGTAAGGAGGACTTTTGCAACATTGACAGGGCCTTGTGTACTATTGTTATTTCTGGAGCCATGGTCAATATCTGATCATCTGTCTGGTTTGATTCCTTTTATCAGTGTTTGTAATGGGTAAATAAAGCTGGTTGGCTTACTAGGTTATTTCAGAAGGTATTTAAGAGTCAACCATGTTACTGTGGATCTGGAATGGCATAGGCTAGACTGGGTGAGAATGGCAGATAATTATCATTCCCTGAAGTGAAACAGATATGTCTTTATGCCAGACAATTCATGGTTTACCATTAGATAGGTTCTTAATTCTGGATTTATTGAATGAATTTATATTTCTGCATCTGCCCTGATGGGTTTTGAATCAATGTCCCCAATAAGCCTGGTCTCTAGATTACTGCTCAAATAGATTCAAAATACTGTGAATGTTGGAAATCTGAAATAAAATGCTGGAAAAATATCTTTGAAGTGAGAAAGTGTTGACGATTTGAGTTCAATGTGATATATCAAATGCGTGTTGGGCGTAATATTAACTTTGTTTCTCTCACCGCAGTTGCAAATCGACCTGCTGAGTTTTTCAGATTTTCTGCTTTCATCTCTAGATTACCAATCCAGTGACGATTCCACCATTCCTCTTACGTTGTCTCCTGTAAGGAAAACAACAGATTGTTTAGATTACAAGTGTGAAGCTGGATGAACACAGCAGGCTAAGCAGCATCTCAGGAGCATATTAGATTAGACACGTTCATTGAACTGAACGTCCTCACTCTGGAACTATTTTTATGAATCTTTTGTGCATTGTCCCTAAATAGTTCCATGTCTTTCCTAACTGGACATACTACTCCATTTGAGTTTGAATCAATGTTTTATGCATGTTTAACATAACTTCCATGATTTTGTGCTTTATGCTTCTGATAGCAAGTCTAGGATGCTGAATGGTTTATTAACAGTTTTCCCAACCTGTCGTACCACCTTTGATGACTTATGTAGATATCTTAATCAACCAGTTCTGATATTTTGACACACGTTTGGGGCAGGTTTCACTTGAACCCAAAACCTTCTGGTTCAGAGGTGGGGACCCTTTCACTGTGCCATAAGACCCCTTTCGGAGGCTTACGTACATATGCTCCTCTAACTCTTAAAAACCCGTTATTTTACATTGTCTCTGTGCCTTCTGTCTACCAAAAATAATGATTTCACGTTTTTCTGCATTATATCTTATTTGCCACTTGTGTGCCCAGTCTACTGTGTGTGTACCCTTTTGAAGTTTTGCACAATGTTTCCAAATTTGTTTCGTCTGCACATATTACATTGTTTCTTGTACACACAAGGCTATTTCATTAATATACATCAGGAAGAGAGGTCATATGGAGGATGTCTGTGATATTGTGACTGGAGATTAAATCTCGTATTCAAACATGCAATTTAAGTGTTGTGTAATTTGTTGGCACATGCCCATTATGGCAATGTAAGATTGTGCTGCATTGGTATGCCTGTACCTGTATTGCTAGTTCCAATGTAGCTCTTCTCATTTTAGTACTATAAAGATAATCACTAAACTATGCAGAATTTTGAAAGGATGGGGATGTCGGTGTGTGGTGTTCTGGTTATATGAATTGTTTCTGAATGCAGTTTATTGGGAATGAGATTGAAAATATATTAAAATATTTGTTTTAAAAATCATGTGGAAATAAATTTGATATTGCTGAAAGTGGGGTGCCTCAGAAATCTGTGGAAATATATGGCTCTCAATTCCCCTAAAAGCTTTTTGATATACTAATGACCTCATTTAACCCCTCGTGGAATGAGAATTTCTCCACCAAATTGTTCTTGAACGTTGAAATACAGCAGTATATGTGCCTAATGATTTCTTGGATTTACCACACACTCTCAACATGTCATTTTAACTGCTCTGTGAAGTAAATATTGCACTGTATGTACCATGAATTTTTTTTTCATTCTTTTCCTTCCTTTTCTCCAGGATTTAAGGCTCTCTAAATTCAAATAATATCAAGAACAGATGTAGGAAATATTTTAATCACTGATAATGTTTTGGCATTCAAATCTACAGAGCAAATTGAAAATACCAAATTGGAGTGGTTTCGTATCAAAGATTAATTCTGTCTGTATATCTGAGTAGATTTGTTTTTAAATTATGCTTGTGATATTTTTGGTACAAATCTACCCATAATTTCTCCATAGACTAGTGCAATCAGTGGGCCATTTCCAGAGCAAGCAAACTGAAAGGTAAGAATATCATGCACAGTTCATCTTACCCCTTCCCAATCTCTCTGGGTTTGTGAAGCCCAAATTGTACTTCTGTATTTAAAAAAAAAACCTGTCTCTTTTGACTGTAAATCCTAGATAAAAATAATCCTAAATCGAAAATTTTCACATTTTAGTAGCATACATGTATATTCTTGTGAGAGTTCCCCATTACCAAGCAAAGAAAATATTTAAATGTAGCATTTTTACATTTGTTTACAGATTATAGTTATTACCAGTGGAGTTGATAAGTGCTGCAGTTGATAAGTGAACACATCGAATTTGCTTGTAGTTTTGGCACAGTCATAATTTCATTGGTTCCATTTGAGAAATTAGAGTGCTTGTAGTTATTGCTGTGTCAATTGTGCCCAGTCTGTTAAATGCCATCTAACAGATGACAGCTTCTCTGAAATAATTCGGACTGAATTTTCATGATATACTCTCATGACTATTTACCCATGACTCAGGAGTACTTTTGCGATTATGCTAATATTTGAAGTATTAATTGTTTAATTAGGTTAGGAAGGCAAACCATTTCAAAATAAATTTTTGCCGCGTTGTCGTCTTTTTTCCCATTGCAGTGGAAAACTAGAATGATTACTCTGAGCTGGAAATAAAAGAAAATGCAGTTATAATGAATGGAACACTTAATATGACACTTATCTTTATTGTACTGTTTACACTTAACTTCTTTATGTTTGAATTTGTTAGCACATAAGTAAACTGCCACAAGATGCTCTCAAAAAAAAAAGCAGCGATTTTCAATGGAGTCAAACAGGCTGAGAATATCCCCATTTCATTCTTGGTTTACAATAAGTAAGCTAATAAGTCATTGTAAGAATAGAATGCTGCACCTCACTGTAGTCTTTGTGGTTTAGAAAGCCTGACTTGTACTACTTTAAGGTTAGCGCTTTGGAAAATCATGTAATTCTGCGCCCTCAACATCAAATAACCTGCAACATTCCAGCTGCTTCCATGTATAAAAGTGTGACAACTTGGATAAAATGGAATTGGAGAGAAGACAAACGTTCTCTACTAATCCTAATTGAATGATGGCCTATGCCTGTTTTTATTTATGTTCTTATATGTATATGCTAAGGTGAGTATGGTATCCATAATTTCCACATATATCTATGTGAAGAGAAAGCTTGAAATTAGAATTTCAAGCTCATGGCACAAGCTGTGGCAGCATGGATCAATTTAAAATCATAGGTTTATAAAGCATGAAGAGAACCATTGTTCTTCTTCGTGTTGATGACAGCTGTTTATTAGAGCTATCTGATGAATCCCAATCCCTGTTCCTTCTTGGATCTGTAAGATCTTGTTTCCATTTGAAAATTATCTAAATCCCTTGAATACCACTGTTTCTATTGAGCTTTTAAGCAGTTCATTCCAGATCACAATTTGCAGTATAAAGAAAAATTCATGCTGCTTCTGGTTTTTTTGCCAATCACCTTAATTCTGTCTATCCTTTGGAAACCAAACCTTTCTGCTGCAGAAACACACTTCTATCAAATTCTCCTTTTAATTTTCTAGTGTTAAGAAAATAACCTCAAATTGCTCACTTAGCTGAAGTTCTTTATCCCACGTACCATTCTTGTAAATATCTGTTTCTAAGGCAATTGTTTATAAACTTTCGATTCTTATAAGAATTATAATTCTTCATTAAGCATAAACAGTTCTGAAGAAGAGTTATACTGAACTCTAATTGTTAAACTATTTGTCTCTCCTCAGATTTTGCCAGACCTGATGAGTTTCTCCAGCACTTTTATGTAATGTCTGGTGTCCAAAATTGAACACACTACTCCAACTGAGCTGTAAATTATGTTTTATAAAAGTTTACAAAAGTATAAACTTATTGCTTTACATTATTATTTGACTAGTGAGACCTGTACGTGAACTCCTCTAGTTAAATGCTCGTGGTTTATTCTGATCCCTTTTAGCTAGATATGGGATGGTACAAATGATACTTTTTGTAACTAGTTTGCATTGAAGCATTTTTATGTGACGTCCAGTTTCCCCTTTGTATAGTTGATTTCCATCCCAACATACTTAGTTACCAAATGTCTTAAAATGTAGTTTTAATTGCTGTTTGCTTTTCAACATGGAACATGGGCAATGCTTTATTTTTCTTTCTGACATTTTTAGTCATTAAGATGCTTGAGAACCTGAAGCCGAGTTCATTAAAAAAATGTCTAACTTGAACCTGATGGTTGACCTGAAATTCTTGATGGGATAAAAGGGTAAAAGGTGGTCATTGTCCAGTAAAAGTTTCAATGACTTTTTATTTGGATTAGACGCAGCAGGTTCCAAATGTGTGCTGTGATAAACTGCTTCCAGCCTTACAATCTAGTGATTTATGTATGTACTTGCTGTTTCCTTTATTCATTAACGGGATGAGGGTATCACTGGTTAGGCGGCATTTATTGCCCATACCTAATTGCCCAGAGGGCAGTTAAGAGTCAGTCACATTGTTGTGGGTCTGGAGTCACTTGTAGGCCAGACCAGGTAAGGTTGGCAGTATCTTTCCCTAAAGGACATTAGTGAACCAGATGGGTTTTTCTGACAATCAACAATGGATTCATGGTCAACATTAGATTCTTAATTCTGGATATTTTATTGAATTCAAATTCCACCATCTGCTGGATTTCTGAAGAAGGGCCTACGCCCGAAATGTCAGCCTTCCTGCTCCTCTGATGCTGCTTGACCTGCTGTGTTCATCCAACTCTGTACCTTGTTATCTCCGATTCTCCAGTATCTGCAGTTCCGACTATCTCTGAACCTTGGAGAATTTCTTTTGCTTTAGCTGTCTTAAATGGGCAACTCCTCACTTTTAAATCTTGACCCTCAGCTTTAAATTGTCCCACAAGAGCAAACATCCTCTTCACATCTACCCTGTCAAGATCCCTCAGGATCTAGAACAAAAGCAGAATTTGCTACAGGCCTGGCAGCATCTGTGGAGAGAAATCAGAAATTTTGGGTCCAGTGACCCTTCCATGGAACTCTCAGAATCTTGTATGTTTCAATCAAGTTGTCTCTTACTGTTCTAAACTCAAGTGGATACAAGTCTCATCTTCCTTCATAGGACAAGTCACCTATTCCAGATATTAGTCCAGTAAATCTTTGAACTGCATCCTTCCTTTAAATAAGATGATCATTGCCCAAAAGCCATGTACTGTATTCAGTCTCATCAGTGTCTTGTATAACTAAAACATAACCTCCTTTTACTATTTTATTCAATCCACCTTGCAATGACTAATAACATGCTATTAGATTTTTTGCTGATATCCTGTTCCTGCACACTAGCCTTTTGCGAAGAACGAACTGAAATTCTTCACACCCAAGAACACTGCTATCTTTAGCCATTCAGTACTAAACTATGTTGTGTTCTCCCTGCCAAAATAGACAATTTCACGTGTTCTATTTTCCACATCTCTGCCCACTCACTTTACATATCATAGTCTTTCTGTCAGTTACTTTACACCTGAGCCACTTACATAATTACAATGTTAAGGTCCCTGCACTAACCCCTCTAGCACACCAATCATTGCATCTTGTCAACCTGAAAGAAGATTCATGCCAGCTCTCGGATTTCTTTTACCCAGCCAATCTTCTATCCATAACAATATCTACCTTCTGTACGATGCCGTGAACTGTTGTTTTCTATGGTGACATTTTGATGTGACACCTTACCAAATTTGAAATGTGAATATGTCCATGTGACCTCATCAAAGAAATAGCAACAGATTGATCAAACGTGATTTCTCTTCCATCATGCCATGGTGACTCTACCTAATTACCTTGAACCTATCTAAACATCCTGCTTTATGTTCCTTAATAAAAGCTGCTGACATTTTCCATATGGCAGATTTTAAGCTAAGAAACCTGATTTCTGTCTCCCAGTTAGAGTAAATAAGTTATGTTTGCTAGCTTCCAATCTAATGAGACCATCCCTGAATGAAGAGAGTTTTGGAAAATTCAGATCAATGTATCACCTGTCTGAAATCCATCAGGAACAGAGAATTTGGCAGCCAGCAGCTCTACTAATTAACTTTGTATCACTTCTTTGGTGTATGTAATTTTTTGAGTTCCTCCTTTCCTCCCCACTTCTGTGATGTTGCTTGTATTGTCTGTGATGAAGAGTGTTGCAAAATGCCCATTCAAGTCATCTACGAGCCCCTTATTTTCTGTTACTAAATTTTCAGACTCCCTTTCAATTGCAGCAACACTCACTGTAACTCTTCTAAATGTGAAATCTTTTCTTTCGATATTAAAGTAACACTTATCTGCTTTTGTGTTTCTGGCTATCTTTCTCATGCTCTAATTTTTCCCTTTATTAATTTTCATTTTGCTTTGTATTTGCACAATTATATGCTTTTACTTTTAGTTTGATACTGTCTTTAACATTTTTAATTAAGCATGGATGCTGGGTTTTGGAATTTTTCTTGCTAATTGGAACGTTACCTATTCTGTATAGTTTGAAGTATCACCTTACATGTCTGCCAGTGTATTTCTTGTGATCCATTGTTCAACTTAATTTGCTTTTGTGCCCTTATAATTGCCCTTTAAATATAAACAATAGTCTCAGTCCCATTCCTGCCTGCCTGCTTGTCTGTCCATCCCTCTGGTCATACTACTTAGTAGTGCCTTGGCTGCAAGATCGTTAGTTAGTCCTGTGTTATTGCACAACACCAGATACGGTAAAGCTTGTTCTCTGGTTAGCTCCAGAGCATGATGTTCTAAGAACTTGTCTGGAAAATATTCTATGAACTCTTCATCCTGTTATCTTTGCCCAATCTGACATTCCTAATCTATTTGTAGATTAAAATCTCCCATGATTAGCATAGAAACATCGAAGTTAGGAACAGAGGAAGGCCATTTGACCCCTTGAGTCTGCTCCACTATTCAACATGATTATGGCTGATCATTGAGCTCAATTTCTAAGTCTGCACTCCCCACCCAATATTCCTTGATCCCTTCAGCTACAAGAACTACATCTACCTCCTTCTTGAAAACACGTTTGTTTTGGTGGTTGTGAATTCCACAGGCGTTCAACTGTCTGGGTGAAGAAATTTCTCTTCACTTCAGTCCAATAAAAGTTCGTCCCTTATCTTAAGCTATGGCACTTGATTCTGGACTCCCCCATCATCAGGAACATCCTCCCTACACCTCACCTGTCTCATCTCATAGGTTTCTGGGAGCTCCCCTCTCATAGCTCTAAACATTAGTGAATACAATCCTAACCAACTCGATCTCTTCTCAAATGCCAATTCTGCCACCACAGAAATCATTTAGGTAAACCTTTGCTGCAGTCCCACTATAACAAGAACATCCTTCCTCTGGCAAGGAGACCAAAACTGCACACAGTATTCCAGGTGTGATGTCACCTTTGCCCTGTATACTTGCAGCAAGATGTCTTGCCTGTACTCACATCCTCTTGCCGTGAAGGCCAACATATCATTTGCATTCTTTACTGCCTGCTACATTTGCGTACTTGCTTTCTATAACCAGTGAATGAAGATACCCAGGTCTTATAGAACATTCCATTCTCTCGATTTTACAGCCACTCAAAAAATAATCTGACCTTCAGTTATTTTTACTGAAGTAAATAATCTCACATTTATATCATACTGCCTTCTTCCACTCACACAGCCTATCCAAATCTCACTGCAACATTGCTGCATCCTCCTCATAGACCACCACCCTTACACTGATAATCACTGTATCTTTCTGACAAGCTTTTACTATGTCTTCTTTTATACTCCAGTCTACCATATGCTGCATCTTAGTGCCTGAACACTTCTCCCATAAGTGACAAAGTGACTTCTTTCCTTCACGCCTTTATCATTTTCATTTCTACCCAACCTATTACTGCGTCTTGGTTTCCTGACTTTATCTCATCCCTTTTGATTATGCTAATGCCATCATTAATGGAGTCTCCCTTCCACCTTTGCTCAGTTTCCTGACATTTCTAAATTCTTGCCTTGTACTGTTCATGATTCAGGTCCCAGTCAGTGTCACCTGCAATCATGTCTCTGTAATGGCTGCCAGAGTATACTTATTCATTTCTGCTTATGCTTTCAGACCATCTGTTTTCAGTTTTCAGCTTCCAGCTCCCAGCTCAAACGAAGCTGATGCTGCTTGAACTTCAAATACTTGCTGCAGAAGAGTTTGTTTTTGAGCCACTCTTTGCACATGCTGTAACAATGAACACAGCTAAAGTGCCATCCTGAATGTGTATAAAGGAACTAATCCATTATTCCCGATGAAGGGTCTAGGCCCGAAACGTCAGCTTTTGTGCTCCTGAGATGCTGCTTGGTCTGCTGTGTTCATCCAGCTTCACACTTTGTTATCTTCGATTCTCCAGCATCTGCAGTTCCCATTATCTCTAATCCGTTATTCTATTTAGTTTTACATTTAGTTATGTTTTTGCATAATTTATTGACTGTCGCAAGACAGTAGGCTGTTGTCACTTACCAGCTACTCACCAAATAGCCAGCTTCACCTATAGAGGTATAAGAATCAATTTCTGAAATTTTTAGGAAAAGGAATAATAAAAGCAACAGGGATACCTCTTCCCTTCCCTCCCTGTAACTTCTTTGGCCATTTATCTCTGGTCCTCTATTGTAGGGCATATTATGGTTCTAAATTGCATTAAGTTGCCTAGCTGTAGATACTGTTAAGGCAGAACGCCTAGCTGACTCACATGGTGACGATCCAGTTTCAATTTGTTCATAATTAAAGCTGCTCTTAAACTGGAAGCCTTACTAAAACCCTGCTCTAGGCAGACCACTACAAAATTTAACTCTAGGTTTCAGTCTTGTTCTAAAAGTAAACTACAGACTAATTTAGACTTTGTACAAAGTAAAATCTTGGACTTTCTTACCAGCAGATGAGTGCATTCAGTCCACGCTTAGACCAAGGTGGTAATGAGTTTGAGCGAAGTGACGCTAACTGAATTAGAGCTTAGTTTGCTTGGTAGCACTGTCAAAAGCATCTGCGTCACTTTGTTGATGATAGTTGACTGAAAGAGTGCTAATTTCATGGATTAGAATTATCTTGTGTTTTTGGGACATGACATGTCAAGACATCTCTAAATATCTGTGCAATTTTCGTATTGGCAGAGAGATGCCTAATCTACTGATGAGCTCAACTAGGAGTGCAGCTAGTTGTGGAGGACAAGTTTCCAGCACAACTGCCAAGATGTTGTTAGGACCGGTGGCCTTTGCTATATCCTGTATCTTAACCATTTTTTGATATCATTTGAATTGAATCAAATTAGTTGAAGACTAGCAACATTGCTGGGCCCTCAGCATTAGGCCAGCATGAATCATCCACGTGGCACTAAAGGCTGAAGATGGTAACAAATGCTTCAGCTTTGCCTTTGTGCTAGGCTTCTCCATCATTGAAAATGGGGGATATTTGTGCACTCTTCTCCTCTATTTAGTTTATTAATTGTCCACCACCATTCTTGACTAGATGTGGCAGAACTGCAGAGCCTTGACCTAATCCATTGAATGTGGTTTCACTTAGTTCTGTCTGTTACATGTCACTTGCACAGCTTGGCAGGCACATAGTCCTGTTTTGTATCTTGCATCAGTTTGACTCCTCATTTTTAGGTATGCCCAGTACTAATACTGAAATATAAGCCGAAACTCTCTGATTAATTCTGACACTTTATGGTGCTGGTAGAGGAGGGATGTGCCTGGCCATGAGCTTAATGATTGCACCACTCTGATGACCCACAGAACTTTATGGATGGCCAGTTTTAAGCTGTTAGATTTGTTCTAAATCAGTCCCGTTTAATATAGTGCCAGTGCCACGTGGCACAATGGAGGGTAAATGAAGTATGTGTGAAGGTATTTCTTCATTTTCACAAGCACTCCTTCCAATGTTGTCATGGTTAGTTTGGTGAGGGGGAGGTCAGATATGTTTTTTCTATTTTTGTTGGTTTTCCCCATCATCATCCACTGTTCTGGTCTTCCAGATTTGTCCTTTAGGTTGTGGTAGCTCATTTAGTAGTGGTACTGCTGAACCATTCTTGTTCACAGGCATTGAAGCCCCCAATTCAGAGTATGCCGACGTCACCCTTGGTCCTTAATCCAATTGTTATTCAATATGTACAAGTACTGGTCATGAACTGATGGATGGCAGTATGTGGTAATCAGCAGGAGATTTCCATGTATATAGTTCCATTATCTAGTTTGAAAATCTCCAGGGTAGGAAATGGAGGTGTCTGGGATTTGGGATTTACCGTGGGATTGGGTGAATATGATTGTGTTAGGCTGTGACCATGGAACAGTTCTTCCAATTTTGGGATGTGGTTTCATGTTAGTGAAGTGGACTTTATAGAATTGACTGTTGCCATAATAATTCCTGAAGCAGCCAAAAGAATTAGTTGCCTACTGATATGATGTAAATTTTACTTGATCAAAATGAATAGCTAAAACTTTCTAACGTGGTAATCAGTCACTGCCCAGGTGTCTTAATCAATAGTAAGTCATGACAAAAATGTTGTTTGAGAAAACAGGATTCAGAAGTGAAACTAACATGTTATGTTTGAGTTATGGTGGATCAAAACTTCACTAACATTTTTGTTACATGATAACCAAACCTAAGTAGTTATTTATCTGCATTCTCAATAAATGTCTAAAGCAAATATTTGCTGAATAACTTAATGTTGATATTTTTGGCTACTGTGGAAACAAAATCCATCTGACCCAGCTACCTACTTATACCCTAACTTAATTATGGATGGCGTATGTAATCTATCATGGATGCAGGTTGTTTCAATTCAAATTGGTAGCATATTGCAATACTAAATTTTCACTCACCAGTGAAATTAACAATTAGCTGGGGCATATTTAAAATGCTTTTATCCTCAATTTAGTGATCCATATTTTGAATATTGGGCCTAATGGCATAGCATTTACTGTCGATCACTGTCTAGCATTTTCTTAGTGTCTAGCTCACTGGCATTCTGTCTGGTTCTGTCTCTGTCTGGCATGCTGTCTCTCACTACCTAGCTTGCTTGTGCTGTCCAGCATGCTCCTGCTACCTTGCTTGCACTCACCAGCTCTCTTGTGTGCCCATGCTGTCTGTCTGGCTGGCTTGAGCTTTGTGTCTGGCACACTCGGTCTCTTGCTATCTTTCTTCAGTTCGCCCCCTCTCCCTTTCTATCTCTCTAGCTGGTGCACTTGCTGTCCCTCTGATTCACACTCGCTCTCTAACCAGCGGGCTCTTGCTGTGTCTCTAGGCTTCTCCCAACCCCAGATCTCCCATACAGTACTCTTGTGCTCTTCGGTACACAGTGCAAAGATATTAAATGCTTTTATTTATATTTGAAGTCTCTATCCTTGATTACATTTGGACAGACATCTTGACATGGATGAGCAAGACCAAAGTCATTCTTCTCAGCCCAAGTGGCCCAGTGACATAGTTGTCGCTTATGTTCCAATCCTGTTCCCTGATCCTTACGTACTACAACCCAAGAGTATCCAAGTTCTGTGTTCCTTGATCCTGAGCTTTATTTCAAACTCCACATCCCATCATCACCTGAATGACTTAGTCTGCACCCCAGTCTGTTCACAGTAAGTGCTTGTTATCCTTCAACTGCCATTTTCCAAGTTCATCTTTACAGTACTCCCAAGGCACACCTTACATCTGAAAAGCCAATGTATTCAAACTTTTCTGATGATATCGTATATGCTCAACTGATAAACCAGTCTTCATTCTCTGAACACAGTGGTTCCAGAATTTTTGCCCCTGACTTCAAATCCTTGCATTTCTGTGTGTCTGCCCATGTTTTGCCATCACCTGAAATCCAATTATTCTGTTTATAACGTTCATACTTCCGACGAATATGTGTTTTCCCTCTCCAGGCACACTTTTGGGGATAGGGGTGTAGGGCAGTTGGTTAGCTCAGTTGGCTGGATGGCAGACCCATGTGGGTTTCATTCGCATGCCAGCTGAGGTTTCCAAGAAGGACTTCCCTTCTCAATGTCTTCCCTTGCTTGAGACATTGTGACCCTCAGGTTAAACCACTACCAGTCGTGAGTCTCTAATAAAAGAGCAGTCTTATGGTCCGGTGGGTTTACAGTAATTTTGGAGTAAAAGCACTTCCTGAAGTTCAGTGTTACCTTATTGCTACATCTGTCCAAACCTTCAAAATACTCTATAAAATGCAAATCTGCACCTGTACTTGAGTCGTACTCCTCTCACAAATCTCATCCTGCCCAAAACTGATTACCATCTGTAAAGATACTTTGCATAAAGACCATCTATAAATGCAATCTGTGGTGGTATCACTATTCAGGGTCCTACAAAGGGTTTGTTATGAATCTGTTAAGGTGAGAAACGTCAGGCAAGTTAATCAGTATCTAACTGCATAAAGTCATAAAACTGTACAGAATGGAAACAGACCTTTTGATCCATGCCAACCAGGTATCCTAAATTAATCTTGTCCCATTTGCCAGCATTTGGCCCATATCCCTCTTAAACCCTTCCTATTCATATACCCACTCGGATGCCTTTTAAATGTTGTAAATGGACCAACCTCTTCCACTTCTCTGGCGGCTTATTCCATACATACATTCCTCTGTGTGAAAGAAGTTGCCCTTAGGTCCGTTTAAATCTTTCCTCTCTTGCCTTAAACCTATGCCCTCTAGTTTTGGACTCTACTACCCTGGAGAAGACCTTGGCTAATCATCCTGTCTGTGTCACTCCATGATTTTATAAGCTTCTATAAAGTCACCACAACCACTCCCACGCCTCCCCCCAACCCCACTCCCAGGCCTATTCTGCCTCTCCCTATAGCTCAAACCCGCCAACTGTGGCAACATCCTAATAAATCTTTTCAGAACCCTTTCAAGTTTCACAACATGCAAAGTAAAGATGCTTTCAGAAAGGGTGTAGGAGAAGATAATTATAATGAGGCCACTGACAAATTTAAATAGGAAGGTAGAGCAGTTAGATTGGGACAAACTACTTTGAGTAGATCTGATTGTGTCTCAAAAAAAACCCACCAAGATTTAAGAACATAGAACAGTACAGCACAGTACAGGCCCTTTGGCCCACGATATTGTGCCAATGTATTATCCTACTAAGATCAAGCTACTCTGCATACCCTACGTTTTACCACCCTCCATGTGCCTATCCAAGTGTCACTTTTAAAAGCCTGTAAAGTATCTGACTCTACTACGACTGCTGGCAGTGCATTCCGCACGCCCACCAGTTTCTGCGTGAAAACCTACCTCAGACATCTGCTCAATACCTTCCTCCAATCACCTTAGTCATTTCCGCACTGGGGACAAAGGTCTCTGACTATCCACTCTATCTATGCCTCTCATCATCTTGAACACCTCTATCAAGTCACCCCTCATCCTTCTTCGCTGCAATGAAAAAAGCCCTAGCTCCCTCAATCTTTCCTCATAACACCTGTCCTCCAGCCCAGGCAGCATCCTGGTAAATCTCCTCTGCACTCTCTAAAGCTTCCACGTCCTATCTGTAATGAGGTGACCAGAACTGAACACACTATTCAAACTGTGGTCTAACCAGAGTTTTATAGAGCTGCAGAATAACCTCGCAGCTCTTAAACTCAGTTCCCCTGCCAATGAAAGCCAATACACTGTACACCTTCTTTACAACCCTATCAACTTGGGTGGCCACTTTGAGGGATCTACGGACATGGACCCCAAGATCCCTCTGTTCCTCCATGCTGCCAAGAAGCCTGCCATTAACCCTGTATTTTGCATTCACATTTGACCTTCCAGAATGAATCACTTCTCACTTTTTCGGGTTAAATCCCATCTGCTGCTTCTTTGCCCAGTCTGGACCCTGTCAATATTCTGTTGCAATCTACAACAGCCTTCCACGCTGTCCACAACTCCTCTAACCTTCGTGTCATCAGCAAACTTACTAACCCACCCTTCCACTTCCTCATCCAAGTCATTTATAAAGATCACAAAGGGCAGAGGTCTGAGAGCAGATCCCTGTGGCACACCACTGGTCACCAATCTCCAGGCTGAATGTTTTCCATCTACTACCACCCTCTGTCTTCTGTTGGACAGCCAGTTTTGTATCCAGACAGCCAAATTTCCCTGAATCCCATAAATGCAGGAAATGCTACACTTGCCCCCACACCTCCTCCCGCACCCCTATCCCAGGCCCCAAGATGACATTCCACATCAAGCAGAGGTTCACCTGCACATCTGCCAATGTGGTACACTGCATCCACTGTACCCGGTGTGGCATCCTCTACATTGGGGAAACCAAGCGGAGGCTTGGAGACCGCTTTGCAGAACACCTCCGCTCAGTTCGCAACAAACAACTGCACCTCCCAGTCGCAAACCATTTCCACTCCCCCTCCCATTCTCTAGATGACATGTCCATCATGGGCCTCCTGCACTGCCACAATGATGCCACCCGAAGGTTGCAGGAACAGCAACTCATATTCCGCCTGGGAACCCTGCAGCCATATGGTATCAATGTGGACTTCACCAGTTTCAAAACCTCCCCTTCCCCTACGCATCCCTAAACCAGCCCAGTTCGTCCCCTCCCCCCACTGCACCACACAACCAGCCCAGCTCTTCCCCCCCCCCCCCCCACCCACTGCATCCCAATACCAGTCCAACCTGTCTCTGCCTCCCTAACCTGTTCTTCCTCTCACCCATCCCTTCCTCCCACCCCAAGCCGCACCCCCATCTACCTACTAACCTCATCCCACCTCCTTGACCTGTCCGTCTTCCCTGGACTGACCTATCCCCTCCCTCCCTCCCCACCTATACTCTCTCCACCTATCTTCTTTACTCTCCATCTTCGGTCCGCCTCCCCCTCTCTCCCTATTTATTCCAGTTCCCTCTCCCCATCCCCCTCTCTGATGAAGGGTCTAGGCCTGAAACGTCAGCTTTTGTGCTTCTGAGATGCTGTTTGGCCTGCTGTGTTCATCCAGCCTCACATTTTATTATCTTGGAATTCTCCAGCATCTGCAGTTCCCATTATCTCTCTCTCCCCTCCTTAGTTTAGATGTCTTATAATTGTGCTATCAATTATATTACACTGATCTCGCTCATTTTAATCTTTATTAAAGTCCTTTTTGGTCTTTACTCTGCATTCTACATTGCTTCTGGTTCAAAATTGTACCAATCTTCCATGAAGGGCCATGGAATAAACTAATTTCAAGTGTGCACTCCCCTCCGTGCTGTGTGCTCTTCTATTGCTTTCTTTATGGAAGAGGGGGAAGAAATCTTTCTATTAAGACTGGTCATTTTGCCCTTTTAAATTTAATATTTTTGGTCTACCCTTGTTAAACCATCCCTGCCCCTATTTATGCAAATATAAGAAAATGGTCATACGTATATGACATTTCAGACAAACTGCCTGAAGCACATATTTGTATTTGACTCACATTTTGACAATATGCACAAGCAATTTTATAATCCACTTGCCTAGCAGGTTGGTTATGTATTCTGATTTCTGATTCAAATTCCCTCAAAAACAGATCTTTTTAATTAATGAGACGTGAGTTGGAAACTTGAGGTTTGGTTTGTCATAATTCACTTTTATCAAACCTAGCAGAAAAGTAATGCCCAAGAGAATTGTCAAATATATGTCTTCATCACTAACTATAATTTGGAACATCATTTTCAAATAAGTGAAGTTTAGACCATTAGACTGTAAAACATAGGAGTAGAATTAGGCCATTTGGCCCATCGAATCTGCTCCACTATTTGGTCATGGCTGATATGCTTCTTACCTTTTTCTCCTCCCTTCTCGTAATGTTTGATCTGTTTACTAATCAAGGACCTGTCTTTGCCTTAAATACACTCAGTGACTTGGCCTCCACAGCCTTCTGTGGCAATGAATTCCGCAAATTCACACCACCTAGCTGAAGAAATTCCTCCTCATCTCAGTTCTAAAGGGTTGTTTCTTTACAAGTGGAAACATCATCTCTGTTTTCTGTACCTCAGTATTCTGTAAGTTTCAATGAGATTTGTTTCTCATCCTTCTAAACTCCATTGATTATAGATCCACAGGCTTCAACCCCTTCTCATATGACCAGCCCTTCATCCCTGGTATCATTCTTGTAAACCTTCTCTGTGTCACCTCCAAGGCCAGCACATCCTTCCTTAGATATGGGATCCAAAACTACACTCAATATTCCCAAGAGTGGTCTGACCAGAGCCTTATACAGCCTCAGCTGTCCATCACTGGTCTTGAATTCTAGTCCACTCACAATGAATGATAATATTGCATTTCCCTTTCTAACTGCCAACTGAGCCTGAATGTTAACCTTAAGAGAATCATGAACTAGGTCTCTTTTTATGTTTATGCACCACATTGAACCAGTGAATATTGTGTCGTGTATTGGAGCTGCTTTAAATGAGAACACTTGGACAGAGTTTGGTCATTTGGAGATGACATGCTCATCATTGTAATTTACAAACTATTACCAGTTTGTTGTACTTAATTAGCTTCACAAAATTTTGACCTGTAGCAAAATTAATTTTAATGCTCTTTTTTGTTTTAATTCAGTCATTTCCCTTGAATTTTGTTTTGTTTTCCTGTTTTTTCCTAGGACTAGGAAAGATAGTTTGGAAAGTGAAAGTTCTGCTGCTATTGTTCCTCATGAATTGATTCGCACCAGGCAGCTGGAGAGCGTACATCTTAAATTCAACCAGGAATCTGGAACTCTTATTCCATTGTCACTGAGGTGAACACTTATTAAGTTTTATGGGGAAAAAATGAAATCCAGAAAACCTGAGTTTTAAATCTTGTTTGCGCTAATAATGAGTAGGATCGAAGGAAATATCAAAAATAAGCATATGCAAGTATTAGATTGTAAAATAACAACAACAAATGTGACCGAATATTAGTTCTCAATCTGAGTACTTCTGAGGTGGAACCCACCTGCAAAGGCCAGGTACATTGGAGGACCAGTCTCGCTAATGCTGTTGTATTTGTAGAGTAACTAGTAGCTTTCGGATCTATAACTGCAACACTCAATGTATATGGCATGAGGACTGTCCAGAAACAAATGGAAAAGGAAGTGGCAATCACAAAGCATAGGTAGAAAAAATGTCAAGCTAAAGTGCTGAAAATGCACATCAGATAATCACCTGGAAGATGATATTGTTTTAGCTATGTGATCCTTCTTCATGACTAGTTTTGCAATTCCCAACTTTGGTTTTGCAGGGCAGTAGCTAATGTTTTACTGAATGAAGCAAATTAACAAGCATTCTAACTTTCAGTGAAGCAAGAAGGAATGCTTTTTAATTAGTTTTAGCACTACCTTTTATGTAATGGTTAGAAGATTTATTTAGCTGGCTGCTACTTGTTTTGTAGCCCATTGGCAATTGTGGTGTAAGAGTAGTTTTAGAAAGTGCATTAATACAATTGGCTGATAATCACAAGCTGACCATTTTGACTTTCAACTCTATCATTTGGAGGGAAAATAGAGGGAGGAAGAATGTAATAGGTGATTTCAGCAAAACTACAAATAGGAAAGCTTGATTTTTCTTATTCAGATTTCATTTTTAAAATATAAGAGTTATGAGGATTGAAATCATAGCGATCAGTATAGTGAGAGCAGTTGTTGTGAGATTAATATTTCCCTAGTTTAACAATAGTGCATAGTACATATTTACAGTCACAATTCCACAATCCCCACGAAGAGGTGCTTTTTTTTGGGTTTCCAAAGCCCCGACAACTCATATTGCACTTTGCTTTATTTCCCCTAAAATTAAGTTAGAATTTTATTAGCTGAGTAAATTTATTGTATTGAGTCATAACTCGATGAATTCCATCCTATTTGGAGTTACTAGGTTGATGTTCAATAAATTAAAAAAATAAGCTTTGATCCAGAAAAGTTCAATCAAATTGGTTTAACCTTTAGACTGTGCACAATCTTCGGCAAGTATCAGAATCGTACAGAAATAAAGCCACACAAACATCAAATACCTAAATTTAACGTGAAACAAAAAGTTGCAGACATTTTCACTTAAAAAGTATTTGTCCGTGTCTTCCATGAAATCCAAGTTTTCTGTTCTTTTACATTTTTATTTTCAACTTTATCTAGTATTGTTCTTTCTGACCATTTAAGAAATACCAGATTAACATTTCACTACCTGGTTTACTTCTAACTCTCATTCACCCCTTGAAAATAGAAACAGTTGTTCTTTCCTAAAAAAAATTGTTGGAAAATGGTTTTTAATGTAATAGCTAATCTGATTAAAATCAGTAAGGTCTGCAAATCTGCATTTGTCAAAAGGGCTCATAAGACCTGACAGCTCTTCCACAGCATTTGAATTAAATACAGGAAAGTGATTCCAATTTTGGAACAGCATTTGTGTGAATGCTTGGCAACATTTTGAATTTTAAAAGACTTGTCTATTTTGATACAAGGTGATTTAAGAAGTATGTTTATTCTCTTTAGAGGTAGATTGTTGCACGGAAGGCACTTTACTTACAAAAGCATCACAGGAGATACAGCGATCACATTTGTTTCTACTGGAGTTGAAGGGGCCTTTGCTACAGAAGAACACCCATATGCTGCTCATGGTCCCTGGTTGCAGGTAGGTAATTGCTTTTTATTGTCTTTTATTTTCTATATAGTCAAATAAGTCACCAGTTGCTGGAATGTAAGTAGCACCAAAAGAAGAATCATAGAATCCTTACTGTGCAGAGAGGCCATTTCGCCCATCACATCTGCACTGACCTTCCAAAGAACAACCCACTGAAACCCATGCAATCCCCGTAACAGCACATTTAAAATGGCTAATATAACGGCACAGCCCTGGTCATGCAGGGCAAATTAGCATTTCCAATCCACGAACCTCCACATGTCTTTCAGCTGTTCAGGGGTGGGACGATTCCCCTGATAGAGTTTATAGTGCTATAAAGTGGCTGAAAGAGTGGTGTGGGAAAGAGGCTTTCCTTTTCGTGGGGCACTGGCATCAGTTCTGGGACAGGAGGGATCTGTACCGCTGGGATGGACTCCATCTCAACAGGGCCAGGTCCAGTGTTCTGGCGAAAAAGGTAAATAGGGTGGTTAATAGGACTTTAAACTAGCAAGTACGGGGGAAGGGAGAAGTGAGCGTAGAGGAGGAATAACAATTAATGCAAGGCGAAGCAGCAGGTTAGCAGGTGACAAAGCTTCAACTCCATTGAAAATTTGGAAAAACGTTAAAGGGAAGGAGAGCTCAAGAGCTGTTAGTAATGGAGGTGGATAGGACCCAAAAAGAATGTGCAAAAACTGGCATAAGGGCACTTTATCTGAATGCTCGGAGCATTCGAAACAGGGTGGATGAGTTGACGGCGCACATCATGGCAAAAGGGTATGATTTAGTGGCCATTACAGAGACACGGTTACAGGAATGTCATGACTGGGAGTTAAATATCCAGGGGTATCAAACTGTTCGGGAAGGACCAATAGGAAAGTAAGGGACGTGGAGTTGCTCTGGTTTTTAAGGATGATGTCGGGGCAGTAGTGAAAATGTAGGTTCTACTGAACAAAACGTTGAATTCATTTGGGTGGAAATTAGGAATAGCAGGGAGAAGAAGCCACTGATAGGTGTGGTCTATAGGCCACCAAATAATGACATTGGGGTGGGGTGGGCAATAAACATAGAAATAGCTAATGCATGTAAAAATAGTATAGAAATTATCATGGGGGATTTTAATCTACATATCGATTGGTCAAACCAGGTTGGTCATGGCAGCCTTTAGCAGGGGTTCATAGAATGCATCCATGATAATTTCCTTGAACAAAATGTAATGGAACTTATGAGGGAGCAAGCTATCCTAGATCTAGCCCTGTGTAATGAGACAGGAATAAGTAACGATCTCAGTTAGGGATCCGCTTGGAAGGAGTGATTACAGTATGGTCAATTTTAAAATACTGGTGGAGCGTGAGAAGGATAAATCCAGTACCTATGTCCTGTGCTTAAACAAAAGAGGCTATGAAGGAATGAGGAAAGAGTTAACTAAGGTAGAATGGGAGCAAACAGTTTGTGGTGGGTCAATTGAGGATCAGTGGAGGACTTTCAAAACAATTTTTCACAGTGCACGGCAGAAGTATATTCTGGTGATAAGGAAGAACTGTAGGAAAAGAGAGAGCCAGCCATGGATGTCTGAGTAAATAAAGGAAAGTAACAGATTGAAAAAAAACACATACAAAAAAAGCAAAGAGTAGTGGGAAACTAGTAGACTGGGAAATCTTTAAAGGCAAACAGAAAGCCACAAAAAAAGTTATAAAGAAAAGTAAGATAGATTATGAGAGTAAACTAGCTCAGAATATAAAAACAGGCAACAAAAGTTTCTATAAATATGTAAATTGTAAAAGAGCGGCGAAGGTAACCATTGGCCATTTAGAGGATGAGAAGGCCAATTTAATAATTGGGAATGAGGAAATAGCTGAAACATTAAACAGTTATTTCGTGTCGGTTTTCACAGTGGAAGACACAAATAATATGCCGAAAACTAACGGCAAGTAGGTTATAGCAGGTGAGGACGTAGAAACTATCATTATCACGACGGAGGCAGTTCTGGGCAAGCTAATGAGGCTAACGGTAGACAAGTCTCCTGGCCCTGATGAAATGCATCCCAGGGTAATAAAAGAGGTGATGGGGTGAAATAGCAAATGCACTAGTGATTATTTATCAGAATTCACTGGACTCTGGGATGGTTCCTGCAGATTGGCAAACAGCCAATGTGACGCCAATGTTTAAAAAAGAAAGTAGACGAAAAGCAGGTAACTACAGGCCAGTGAGCTTAACTTCGGTCGTGGGGAATATGCTTGAATCTATCATTAAGGAAGAAATAGCAAGACATTGGATATAAATTGTCCCACAGGAAACACCCAGCATGGGTTCATGAAGGGTAGGTCATGTTTAACTAATTTGGTGGAATTCTTTGAGGACATTACTTGCATGGTGTACAGTGGGGAACCTGTGGATTTGGTGTATCTGGAATTCCAGAAGGCATTTGACAAGGTGCCACACCAAAGCTGCTACATAAGATAAAGTTGCACGGTATTACAGGTAATGTATTGGCAGGGATGGAGGATTGGTTGACCAGTAGAAAGCAAAGAGTAGGGGTAAATGGGTGTCTTTCTGGTTGGCAGTCAGTGACTAGTGGTGTGCCTCAGGGATCCGTGTTGGGACTGCAATTGTTTACAATTTACATAGATGATTTGGAGTTGGGAACTAAGTGTGGTGTATCAGAATTTGCAGATGACACTAAGGTGAGTGTTAGACCAAAGTGTGCAGAAGACACTGAAAGTCTGAGTGAGTGAGCAAAGGTCTGGCAGATGGAGTACAACGTTGATAAGTGTGAGGTCATCCATTTTGGAGGAATCACAGCAAAATGGACTGTGTTTTAAATGGTAAAAAATTGCAGCACACTGCTGTGCAGAGGGGTTTGGGTGTCCTTGTGCATGAATTGCTGAAGGTGGGATTGCAGGTACAGCAAGCGATTTTAAAAAAGGCAAATGGAATTTTGTCTACCATTGCTGAAGGGATGGAGTTTTAAAAACAGGGTGGCTCTGCTACAGCTGTATACTATCCTGGTGAGGCCACACCTGGAGTACTGTGTGCAGCTTTGATCTCCTCACTTGAGATGAGATGTACTAGCACTGGAGGGGGTGCAGAGGAGATTCACTCGGTTGATTCCAGAGTTGAGAGGGTTGGATTATGAGGAGAGACTCAGTAGACTGGGCATTGGAATTCAGAAGAATGAGGGGAGATCTTATAGAAACAAATAAAATTATGAAGGGAATAGATAAAATGGAGACAGGGAGGTTGTTTCTGCTAGCAGGTGAAACTAGGACTGGCGGGCATCACCTCAAAATAAAGGGAAGCAGATGTAAGACTGAGATCTGGAGCAACCTCTTCACCCAAAGAATCTGTGGAATTCCCTGCACAGTGAAGTGGTTGAAGCTACCTCACTGAATGTTTTTAAGGCAAGGCTAGATAAATTTTTGAACAGTAAAGGAATAAAGGGTTATGTTGAGTGGGCGGGTAAGTGGAACTGAGTCTCAAAGATCAACCACGATCTTATTAAATGACGGGGCAGGCTGGAGGGGCCAGATGGCCTACTCCTGCTCCTAGTTCATATGTTCTTATGTAAAGCATTGCACAGTGTTGATGGTGGCAGTGTAGTGGTAATGTTACTGATCTACTAATTTAGAGTCCCAGGATAATCATCTGGGGATATGGGTTCAAACTCCACCATGGCACAGCGTGCAGTAATATAACCATTGTCAACAATTTATTTTTCTTCAAAAATGTCATCAACAAATCAGCATTGTTAATAAGGCCTTTGGAAGCACATCAGTAAGGAATATTCAAGTTTAAAATTTAAAGATGCACATCAAATATTGTCTGGAGAGTTTTATTGTGTTTTCTTTCAGAGGATCATTCTAAACGCCTCCTGTAGTGACTGTAACAAAGTCAGCCAGGTGGACCTCAGAGTGAGTTCCCAGTTTGGGGCTGTTAATCTCTCTCAGTGAGGGAACCCTAGCTGACAGATAGCAGTCAGAGTGTAAGAAGTTCTGTGCACTCAGATCTGGATGTGAGGAAACTGGATCAGTGTCAAGGACTTCCCACGTGTAAATAAGGGGCGACTTGGTGGCAGGATACCGACCTCTTTGGAGTTATTTCTATACCCTCTCCAAAGCCTCCAGTCCCCCCAAATAGTATGGCAATTAGAACTGTAGACAATATTTCAAATGTGGCCTAACTTAAGTTCTACACAGCTGCGACATGATTTGTTAATTTTTATACTCTGTGCTACTGCTTAAAGCAAGCATGCCACGTGCCGCCTTGACCACCTTATTCGCTTGTGTTGCTACCTTCAGGGAGCTGTGGACCTGTGTGCTAATAAAAGGGCTTTGCTATTTACTGTATTCTTGTGCCCTGCATCAGACCTTCCAAACTGTATCACCTCGCATTTGTCAGGATTAAATTGCATCTGCTACTTCATCCAAGTCTCTAGCCTATCAATTAATGCTGCATCTCCTGGCAATTCTCCTCGCTGTTCACAGCTTCCCGATCTTTGTGTTGCCTGCACACTTACTAATCAGATCACCGACATTCTCCTCCAAATCATTGACATATATAACAACCAATAGGGGCCCCAGCGCTGATCTCTGCAGAACACCACTGGTCACAGATCTCCAATCAGAAAAACACCCTTCCATCACCACTCTTTGCCTTCTATGACCAAGCCAGTTCTGTATCTATCACACCAGCTCAATGTGATCCCATTCGATTTCACCTTCTGTATCAGCCTGTCATGATGGACCGAATGGTCTCTTTCTGCACTGTAAGGATTCTATGATAAGGGACCCTGTCAAACACTTTGCTGAGATTTGTGCAGACAACATCCATTGCCCTGCCCTCATCAATCATCCTTGTCACTTGCTCAAAAAATCCAGCCATGTTTGTGAGATACTACTTTGATAGCCAGAGACTTTTCCCCAAAGCAGGATTGACTGCCACGAGGGGTCATAGTTTTAAGGTGTTAGGAGGAAGGTATAGAGGAGACATCAGAGGGAGGTTCTTCACCCAGAGACTTGTGAGCGCATGGAATACTTTGCCAGTGGTAGTCATGGAAGCAGAGTCATTAGTGACATTTAAGCGACTGCTGGACATGCACATGGACAGCAGTGAATTGAGGGGAATGTAGGTTAGGTTATTTTATTTTTGGATTAGGATTATTCCACGGCACAACATCGTGGGCCGAAGGGCCTGTACTGTGCTGTACTTTTCTATGTTCTATGTTCTACTTTGCCCACACAAAACCAGTTTACTAAGAAGTCAATATTTTTCCAAATGTGGGTAAGGTTTTTCAAAATTACCATGAATTGTGCAGTCCCATCTAGGATTTCTTCCATTATGTTGAGTAGCGTGACTACTATACCAAATGGGACAGACTTCAATCACATCCAGCAAATCAGTACTGAGCTTCTCAGCCATCAGCAACAAAGTTTTATTGAACCTAAATCCTTTACCACTAGGTGTAGCATATCCCCCACTGTACAATTATCATCAAGCTAACAGATCAACCCTAGTTCAATGAAGAATGTTGGCAGGAGCACCCTACACTTGCCTAAGAATAAGATATCAACCTGGTGAAGTTACATTTCAGACCACTTGCATGTCAAACACGAGAAACAGCATGTAGTAGACAGGTTAAAATTGTAAAATATAGGAGCAGAAGTAGGCCATTCAATCCATCATCCTCTCTGCCATTTAATGACATCATGGTTGATCTAATAATCTTCAATCCAGCCTTTTCTCCATAACCTTTGATTCGCTTACTGACTAAGCAACCCCATCGCTAACAAATGAGACCTGATCTCAGCCTATCTGCCACATCTAGTAATGAATGGTAGTGGACAATGATACAACTTATAGAATGAAGAGGTTGCATAAACATCCTTATCCTCAGTGATGGGGCAGTAAAGCACGTCAGTGCAAAAGACACAGCTGAAGTTTTTGCGTCATTTTCAACATAAGTGCTAATGGGAAGATCCATCTTGACCGCTGCCTGAGGACCCCAGCATTACAGATGCTTCAGCTAATTTAATATACTCCACATTGGAAACAGTTCAGAGATGCTTTGTGAGATGAAAATCTGGAATGGGTGAACAAGGTGCAGAGCTGGATGAGCACAGCAGGCCGAAAAGCATCAGAGCAGCAGGAAAGCTGACGTTTCGGGCCTAGACCCTTCTTCAGAAAATTGTTCTGAATTCTTCTGAAGAAGGGTCTAGGCCGGAAATGTCAGCCTTCCTGCTCCTCTGATGCTGCTTGGCCTGCTGTGTTCATCCAGCTCTGCACCTTGTTATCTCAGATTCTCCAGCATCTGCAGTTCCTGCTATCCCTGGAATGGGTTTGTTGTTTTGAGGAAAGGCTTGGCAGGCATGCTTGTATCCGCTGGAGTTTAGGAGAGCAAAGAGGCTATTTGAAATATATATGATCCCACAATGTTTTGACAAGGTGAATGTCTGTGGGAGAATCTAGAACTAAGGTCAATGGTGGAAAGTAAAGCCATGATGTGGTGGCACCGGTGTTGGACTGGAGTGGACAAAGTCAGAAGTCTCACAACACCAGGTTGTGGCCCATCAGGTTTATTTGAAACCACAAGCTTTCAAACTGCTGCTCCTTCGCCAGGTAAAGTGAAGAGAAGTACACAAGCACAGCATTTATCAGCAAAAAGATCAAAAAATCATACAGATGGCACGACAGGAGTGTTGACAGACTGAATAATAAGTCTCTGCAGTGATCAAAAGGGTCAAACGGTGCGAGTAAAGTGTCGAAGCTGAATAGTAAATGAAGGGATGACCAATAATCCGATTAATTGACACAGAGAGATAATTACCAAAAAACTAAAAATAAGATGGTGCTGGAATAACATGATAGGTCTAAGAGTCATTTGCCAAACATCTAACCAGAGTAACAAGTAATCTAAGACTGTAGAAACTAATTAAGGTAGAGAGATCATAACAAGTTATCAAGGTGGTGGTGTCAAAATAGGACAGTAAGGAAGATTTTACAATTGCGGATCAGTATGGTGTGGTTACGTGTAGCATGGAATGAACCCAAGGTCATGGTTGAGACCACCTTTATAGGTATGAAAATAGTCAGTCAGTTTTTGCTTGGCGATTCTGCAATGTTGTGTATCTTGAAGGCCACCTTGGAAGGCATTTACCCAAAGATTGGAGGCCGAATATCCTTGACTGCTGAATTGTTGCCCATCTGTGAGGAAACATTCTGGCAATTGTTGTACATTGTCCATGCATCCTTGTCATAGCGTCTGCATGGTCTCACCAAGATACCATGCCTCACGGTGTCCTTGCGTACAATGTATGAGGTAAACAGCATCGGCCAAGTCATGTGAGTATCTGAGATAACAAGGTGTAGAGCTGGATGAACACAGCAGGCCAAGCAGTATCAGAAGAGCAGGAAAGCTGACATTTCGGGCTTAGACCCTTCTTCAGAAAAGGTTTTGAAAGGTGCTGAAAAAAACCTTTTCTAAAGAAGAGTCTAAGCCCGAAACGTCAGCTTTCCTGCTCTTCTGATACTGCTTGGCCTCCTGTGTTCACCCAGCTCTACACCTTGTTCTCTCAGATTCTCCAGCGTCTGTAGTTCCTGCTATCATGTGAGTACCTGCTGTTAAAGTGGTGGGCGGTATTCCAATGTGTGATGTCAGTATCCATGTCAGTGATCTGGCATGTCTTACACAGGTTGCCATGGCAGAGTTGTGTGGTGTTGTGGTCAGTATTGTCCTGAAGGCTGGGTGTGATAGTCCATTTAAGGTTTGGCAGTTGTTGAAGGCGAGAAGTGGAAGCATAGGGAAGATCTTGGTCAGATGTTCATTATCATCAATGACATGTTGAAGGTTATGAAGAACATCGTGTAGTTTCTCCGCTCTGGGGAAGTATTGGACGACAAAGTAAACTTTATCGGTCCTGTCTTTGTCTATCTTCTGAGGAGGTCATTGCAGTCGTTCCTCAGGGTGGTGCCTTCTTCAGTGGCTTCATCAGTCATCTTTATCTCTGTCATTAGGCTAGAAGTGGGAATGGTAGCTGATGATTTTGCAGTGTTTAGGACAGCTCCTGACTTCTCTGATACTCAGATCATCTGTGTCCAAATGCAGCAAGAACTATAGCGCTTAGGTTTGGATTGAAAAATGGCAAGTAACACTTCTGCCTCACAAGTGTAAAGCAATGAACATGTCCAACAAAGGAGCATCCAACCATCTCCGTTGATGTAAAATAACACAATTGAGAAGGCACAAGTCGGGTGTGATGAAATACTTTACACATGCCTGGAGGGATGCAGCTTCAACAAAATTCAAGACACTGTCATCATTCAGGGCAATGAAGGATGCTTGATTCATGCACAATCTTTCACATTCACTCCCCTCAGCACTGATGCACAATGCATACCATCTACAGGATTCAGTATGGTAACTCACCAAGGCTTCTTCAACAGCACTTTGGAAATTCATAATTTCTATCATTTAGAATGCCAGGCCTATAGATGCATGGGGACATCACCACCTACAAGTTTCCCTCTAAGCCACACACTATGCTGACTATTTTCTTTGGCTGCACCTCCATTGTCATGGAGTTAAAATCCTAGAACTCCCTCCTGTAGTGATTGTAACAAAGTAAGCCAGGTGGACCTCATCGAATGAGTTCCCAGTTTGGGGCTGCTAATCTGTCCCAAGTAGGGTGAGCGGTTCTGTTCATTCTGAGATCTGGTTGTAAGGAAACTGGATCAGCATCAAGGACTTACCACGTGTAAATAAAGAGTGACTTGGTGGTGGGATACCGACCTCCCCTGGAGTTATCACCTTCCTAAGACCTTTGCAGGTATTTCTGTGCCCGGAGACTGCAACAGTGTAAGATGGAAGGTCACTACCACCTTCAGGGTGATTGCTGATGTGCAATAAGTGCATACCTAGCCAGTAACTCTCATTTTATGACTGCATTTTTAAAAATGTGTAAGTGCCTTTTAAAAGTGACAATAGAATATGATTCTACCCCATTTTCAGATTGTATGCTCCAGGTCCTTAATCATCATTGTGATTCAAATTGTCAGTCTCTTTCTAGGGCTTCTACTTGTTATTTAATGTCCATCCACATCTGGTTAGTAATCCGTTTTACAGAAAAAATATTGCAAATGGGGAGAAGTTATCAAAATCCTTCGTACATTTGAATTCCTTAAATAGTCTCACCTTTAAGCATCATTGCTGTATGGAAAATAAATCCAACTGTTTTCTGATCTCTCTACATTACTGAACTCCCTAATCCTTTGTGTCCTGGTAAGTGTCTTCTAAACCACTTCCCAGCAGCCATAATTGCAAACAATATTCCATCTCAGGCCTAGCCAGGATTTATTAAAAGTTGAGTGGGGCTTCCTTGGTTATGTATTCACTGCCCCTGTTTACAAAGCTGTGCTTGTTCATACCTACTTAGTAATTGTCCTGTTACCATCAAGGATTTGTAAATGTGTGGCTCCTCAAAGTTGTACCATTGCCTTAAAACTACCCATGTTTTGTTACTTCTAAAATGCTTAGCTTCACGCACATCTGCAGTAAATTGCATCTGCTATTTGTTTGCCTTTTTTGTCTTTGAAACAGATTTTTAAAATTCTTGTCATGCTCAATATTAAATAACTAATGATCCAGATTTAACTGCATTAGATTATCACATCTCTACTTAAATGGCCTATAAAATGATTGTATGTTTATGCTGGAAGTTTGCTCCCAGTAAATAATTTACTTTTCTACTGTCAGTATCAAAAATAAACCAGTATTTCTTTGGTCTGTTTGGGATAGTTAACATCCTGATGGGTTGAGTTATTACTCAATACAATTTTAAATGGTCGAGCCAGTAAAGAATGGAGTACACTTTTGGCTGTGATGCCAGTTATTGCCCATACTGTTTATAAAAACTGAACAGCGTATTGGGACAGCAACTGGTTACTGACCAAGACTATTACATCACTGGAGCTACCTGGTTAGAAAAGAGGATTTCATGAAAATGTGACATAATAGCAATATTGTTTCAAAATATTTAAAGGGGTTTCACAGCCTGAACCTAAAGAAAACAATTTGCTAATAGTAATTTGCCTCCAGCGATTTACTCAAAGTTCCTCCTGGATTAGTGTGCAGAGTTGCTGAAAAGAGTATGCAGGAATAATTCTGTCAGTAGATTTTGAATGTTTTCAGGTTCCTTTGGTTACCTCTAGGTTAATTTTTGTGTACTTCTGTTTTTAACTGTTTGATGCTTAGTGAATTAGATTCATTTGTAAGGACTTTGGAAGATGGTTTCAGAAGTACCATCCTCTGCACAGGTCTATGAGAAGACTAAGATAGCTATTTGTTGCGAAGATCAGTAAAACACAATAGATAGATTTAGGTAAATATTCTGTTCTGAAGATGTTGGTTGTTTCATGCAATTTTTCTTGTAATTTGCTAACAGTTCACTAAAGCTAATTGTCATTGTTAACTTGTGGAAAAATTGAGTATGTGACCATTTCATGAACTATTGCCATAACTTACTCTCTGTCAGCTGAATCTAGCGGGAGGACTGTGTGGAAATGTTCTTACTGTCTGCAGAGGACAGGACACTGAGTATTAATGTATGTAGCTTCTAGTACACATGAGTTTGCTACACTGAGACTGGATGTCAGGGGAATTCTTACCACACTTAGGACTATTTAGCAAACATTGTCCACTTGCAGAGTCACATCAAATGTTAAGAGATTGTTTTCAGTTTTGTAAATGTGTGGAGGTTGGGTATGGTCAGTACCTTTCTTGCGAGAAACCAAAAGGATATGCTTTTTGATATTAATGTCTCTCAGAAGCTTTACAGTGTGCTGATTGAATTGTGAATGACAAATAATATGGAATAAATTCCAAAATGCTTTTTATTGTGATATGTACATTTTAATGTTTTCAGATTCTGTTAAATGAAGAGTTTGTGGAAAAAATGCTAGAGGATTTAGAAGATCTGACCTCTCCGAAAGAAGTAAGATTTCTCAAAATGATTTAGCAAGATTTCTTAAACAAGTCAAAAAGGTTTCAGGGAAGTTGTTCTCCAGATATATTTTATACACATTTGCACGAATACTGAGAGATAGAGAAATGAATAAACAAGCAGGGTTCCACTTTTTAGCATTGGAAATCAGCAAAATGAAATTTACATGTTTAATTATGTTAACATAAGGCTGGATTTTGTGTTTGGGATGAAGCAACAGAATTTGCTACTGACTTCAAAGAATGCTGCCCCCAAAGATCTGGCTATCTCTGTAATGTAATTTCCTCTGAACTAATGGTAATTCAAATTTAGCCACAAGTCAAACTGATCTCTAAACATTAAACAGCAGTGATGTCAGAATCAGAGTAAACTAGCAATTACATTGAAGCATTCCAAAAAGCTGCAAATATTGATTATCATCTTTATCATTTTTGATTAGCAAAATAAATTATTTTGATCAGATTAACATAGAAGCTGAAAAATCAAAACTTTAATAAGTTTATATAGAGAAATTTGGCATTCTACATCTGGGCTAGTGAGGGTGGGTATGACAATTAATGACCTATTAGATAATTGGAAACACAGTTACACTTCATTCAACAAAGAACAGCTTGGCCAATTATTTTATGACATTGCAGCATAAAACTGGATGTTTCATCACAGATTATTCAGAGATTGCACTTTGGGAGATTCGTACTAGTGCACCACCTGTAGAATCATAGGCAGCAACTTTTAGATTTCCATATTTTCTGTGTGTGCAAGGATTTCTTTCAGTTGCAGTGGAATAATGATGAATCTGAATGTTGTGTTGTCATAGCCACTACAGAACCTGAGCCGCTCTGTTCCATTCTGGTTGTTTTGGAATCATGTTTATATATTAGGTGTAAATGAATAATTCATTCCAAGTACGGATTTTGACTTGCAATTCCTCAGTCGCCTAGACTTGCTTTCATTCACACCACAGATCATCAATAGAGCATATTTAAAATAAATTATTTTGAGAACTTACTTCCATGGCACTGCTAATTTATACTTAGGAGTTAATATTGGTCTGTGTAATAAGTCTTTACTTTCCAGTAGTAAAATATACTTTAAAGAGTAATTAGAGAGGAAATGTCATTGTTTTTTACTAGTTCTAATTAGTTGTAGTAACATTTTATGCACTTGAGTTTATGGTTAGTATATAAAGGAGCTTTTAACAATACTATTTTAAAGAAATTAGATGATGACTGAGTTGCAGTGATGTTTACTCACTGACATTTAGATTCCAATTCAGTTCGACTCATGGAATTAACGTTCTCAGTCTCCTAGCTGGTAAAATGCAGCACTAATGTTAATTGATAATCTAGTGAAGTGATGGAAAAGTATAGCAACAGTGTTATCTGGTGGCACTTGGAAAGGAATAATTTGCTCACTGATACTCAGCTTAGGTTCTGCAACGACCAGCCTGCTCCTGACCTCATTACGGCCTTAGTCAAGAATTGGGCAAAAGAACTCAGTTCCCAAAATGAGATAGTGTAACTTGCCTTTGCCATCAAGGCAGCATTAATTGAGTATGGTATCAAGGAGCCTGAGCAAAACTGGGGTTCATCGAGGAAGGCTTTCTGCTGGTTGGTGTCTTACCTAACGCGAAAGAAAATGATTGGATATTAATCATCTCCGTCTATGCCACACTACTCAGGGAAGTGTTCAAGATTCAACCATCTTCAGCTGTTTCATCAACAATTTTGCCTTCATCATCAAGTCAGAAGTGGGGGTGTTTGCTGATTGCACAATGTTCAACGCCATTTGCAAGTCCTTAGATGCTGAAGGTGTTGGTCTTTATATGCAACAGACCTGTACAACTTCTGAGTTGTGCAGATATCTGGCCAGGAACATCCATGCCACACAAGTGCCAGGCAATGTCCATCTCCAACAAAAGAATCTGGACATTACTCCTTGACATTTCACTGGCACTGCCATTGTTAAATCCGCCAGTAAAAACATCCTGGGGTTACCATTAACTCGAAGCTGAACTGGACTAACCACATAAAGACAGTGGCTGTAAGAGCAGGTCAGGCTCCAAATTCTGCAGCCAGTAACTTCTCATCTGACTCCATAATTCCTGTCTGCCATTTCCAAGGCATGCGTCAGGCATGTGATGGATTTTTAGTTGCCTGTCTGTGTATAGCTGCAACAGTATTCTGAAAGCTTGATATCATCTAGGTCAAAGCAACCTTGCTACTTGACAGCCCCATCCACCACCTGTAACTTTTACTGCTATCAAAACTAATGCACAATAGCATTTGTGAGTATCTACATGGTACACTGCAGTACCTTATCCAGGCTCCTCACCTTTACCTTCCAAACCCCTTGCCTCTACCACATTAAGAACAAAGGGAGCAGATGCATGGTAACCCCAACACCTGCAGGTTTCCCTCCCAGTCACACACCATTCTGACTTGGAAATATACCCTTGGTGAGCAATGCCATAAATGGTGCATGTCCGGAAACAATGAGATTGAATAATTGAAATAGAATCACAGAATGGTTGTAGCATAGTGTTGATTGACCCACCGTGTCTCGTGTTGGTACCCCGCAGGAACGATTCACCCAAATGAAAACAGGGAAGGACTGAGGAGACAATGTACAATGGACAATTTAGTGTTAAAGCTGATATTGCCAGAGAAATAAGGGAAGGAAAGTTTGGACTAGGAGTGAAAATGGGAAGGAACAATGGAAAATACATCACAGGACATTAAGCGTCAGATGCTGTTTTCACAGAACAGATAGTTGAACAGGGCAAGTCATCCAGCAGCTTGTGGAATCTTGCAATTCTCAAGATATTTGCTCCTTGCCAAACTTCTTAATCAATATGCACTTTAGTAATGATATTTGACATGCACATGCTATTATTTTCTTCCTTAAAATTTGCACTATTAACATTGCAGTTCCCTTCAAAGGCTAATGTAATTTCTAATTATTTATGGAGTATGGATGTCATGTTGATTGAGGTCATAGGTTTGGAAGGTGCTTTCAGAGAACGCTGGAGACCATAGGACCATAAGAAATAGGAACAGGAATAGGTCATTCAGCCCTTTGAGTCTGCTCCACCATTTGTGGCAATCTGACATTCCTCGTATCCACTTTATTGCCCCTACCCCTCAACCTTAGATTCTTCATCAGTAGGGGAATCAATCTATCTTTCTCAGCTTTAAATATACACCAGTCCTCTGCCCCCACAAATCTCTGTGGCATGGAATTCCAAAGATACTCAACCCTCAGACAGCAAATTTCCTTCCTGAAAGTCTTAAATTGGCACCCCTTTATTCTGAAACTTTGCCCTCTGGTGATGGATTCTAAGCATTTACCCTGTCAAGCCCCTTCAGAATCCTGTATGTTTCAATGAGGTCACCTCTCGTTCTCTTAAACTTGAGTAAAATCCCAACCTGTTGAGCCTTTGCTCACAAGACAAATCCTCCATACCAGGGATCACCCTGATGAAATTTCTCTGAACTGTTACTTACAGACTGCGCAAAGAGTATGTGATATATTTGAATTATCACATCATTTTTGATAGGATCCCTCACAGAAGGTAATAACAACATTGGAGTGCATGAGATAGGAGATAATGTGCTAGTATAGATGGAGAAGTGGTTGATAGGCAGAAAACAAAGAATAAGAATTAAATCATTAATGACAAACATGGTTAAGGAAAATCCCAAAGCCTTTTATTCATATATAAAGAGCAAGAGGGTAACTAGAGAAAAGATTGGTCCACTTAAGGACAAAGAAGGAAAGGTATGCATCGAATCAGAGAAAATAGGTGACATTCTTAAGAGTATTATGCATCGGTATTCACCAAGGAGAGGGACATGGCAGATGTTGAGGTTAGGGATAGATGTTTGCTTACTGTAGGTCACGTCGACGTAAGGAGGGAGGAAGTGTTGGGTATCCTAAAAGGCATTAAGGTGGACAAGTCTCCAGGTCCGGATGGGATCTCTCCCAGATTTTTGAGAGAAGCAAGAGAGGAAATAGCCAGGGCCTCAACAGATATCTTTGCAGCATCCTTAAACACAGGTGAGGTCCCGGAGGACTGGAGAATTGATAATGTTGTCCCCTTGTTTAAGAAGGATAGCAGGGATATTCCAGGTAATTATTGACTGGTGAGCCTGATGTCAGTGGTAGGGAAGCTGCTGGAGAAGATACCGAGGGATAGGATCTATTCCCATTTGGAAGAAAATGGGCGTATCGGTGATAGGCAACATGGTTTTGTGCTGGGAAGGTCATGTCTTATCAACTTAATAGAATTCTTTGAGGATGTGACAAGGTTGATTGATGAGGGAATGGCTGTGGATGTCCTATACATGCACTTCAGTAAGGTGTTTGATAAGGTTCCCTATGGCAGGCTGATGGAGAAAGTGATGTTGCACGGGGTCCAGGGTGTACTAGCTAGACGGATTTAAAAAAAACTGGCTACGCAACAGGAGACAGAGAGTAGTAGTGGACAGGGGTTTCTCAAATTGGAGACCTGTGACCAGTGGTCTTCCACAGGAATCTGTGCTAGGACCACTGTTGTTTGTGATATACGTAAATGATTTGGAGGAAGGTAGAAAGCATTAGAAAGACAGAGATTGAGTGGGGGGGGGGGGGGGGCCCTGATTGAGGTCTACAAAATCATGAGGGGTATAAACAAGGTGGGTAGCAAGAAGCTTTTTTCCCCCCAGAGTGGGGGATTCAATTACTAGGAGCCATGAGTTCAAAGTGAGAGGAGGAAAGTTTATGGGCAATACACTTGGAAAGTTCTTTATGCAGAGGATGGTGGGTGCCTGGAATGTGTTGCCAGCGGAGCTGGTAGCCGCAGACACTATAGTATCTTTTAAGATGTATCTGGACAGGTACATGGATGGACAGGGAGCAAATTGATACAGACCCTTAGAAAATAGATGACGGGTTTAGACAGAGGATCTCGATCAGTGCAGGCTTGGAGGGTCGAAAGGCCTGTTTCTGTGTGGGAATTTTCTTTGTTCTTTGTTCTTTGAACTGCCACCAATGAAATGATATCTTACCATAAATAAAGGGTTCAAAACTGCTCACAGTACTCCCAGATGTGATTTCACCAGCACCTTGTGCTATTGCACTGACTTCCCTACTCTTATATTCCAACCCCCTTGAAATCAAGGCCAGTATTCCATTAGCCTTCCTGATTACCTGCTGCATCCGTGTGCTGCCATTGAGAGTCTGTACTAGAGGGAGTGAATGTTTAACATGGTTCCATTCAAGCAGTCTACTTATTTTCCTAGATGGTATCAAGATTTTTTTGAGTATTATTGGAGCAGCACTCATCCAAACAAATGAAAAGTATCTGTCTTTTTTTTTAATGGTTTATAGCTGGTTGACAGGAAGGCGGGGAGTTAATGCAGAATGCCGAACTTCTGACCTGATCTTATAGCCCTCGTATTTATGTGGCTGATTTAACTCAATTTCTGGACAATGGTTAAACCACCACCACCAACCATACCCCCTAATATTATTGATAGTGGGGAATTTAGCAAAGATCATCTTTAAATATATATTTACTGTTCATTTCTATTTTTTCATAGGTGAAACTGCCAAAGGAGTACAGCTGGCCAGAGAAAAAACTGAAAATCACAATTTTACCTGAATCAGCATTTGATAGTCCACTGCAGTAGCAGGACTACTAAGATTAGTTATTATCAATGTAAAAATACCTTGCATTTACTTCTTAGCTTGCAAAATTAATTTTGCAGTATGTAACAGTCCGAAAGGATGGCTACGTAGCCATTGTAGCTTCAAGCTGTACAAGAAGTAACATTAATATTAAATCCATTCCAATTAAACTGGAGACTATGTATTTTAGCTCACTGTGCCTAATACATTAAAGACAGTATGTGGGCAGGAAATCAGTTACACACTTTTTTTTGTAGCTTATCATTCCTGTCTTATCTCTGTTGACTGAAGTGCTCACAAAGTACTGCGTCGTAGAAATGTCCTGTTGTTGTGTGGATCATGCCAAAGATGTATTCCACTGGCAGGTAACTTATTTTACATTTGTTCAGATGAGTTTGTACTTTTATATTATTTCCCCATAATATTGATTTTTTTTAAAATAACAGCAAAGATGGGTGGGAAGGCAAATAGGTAACTCATTAAGAAGGGAAATGTTGAGACAATTATGTTTAACTTTTTCCTTTTATATTGGTATAAATCAATTTTATTGTTGCTCTGTTTAAACAAATATTTGGAAGTGCCTTTGTATTATTACTTCTGCTTCCTAAAGATTAAATTTTAGCAGTTTTAATTGTTATGAAAGTTATTTAATTTTGCTCACTGCATAAAATTGTGAACTCTAACACTACAGAAGTAGGCCATTTCACCCATCAGATGTCTGCTGTAAATCTGTTGAAAAAGCTATCAAATTAATTCTCCTCCACTGCTCTCTCCCATAGTCTTATAAATTATTCACATTCAAGTATATATCTAATTGCCTTTTGTAAGACACTATTGAATTTGATGCCACTTTCCTTTTGGGCAGTGCATTCTTTTGCTGCAACAACTTGGTTTCAAAAAAAATGATCTCCAAATTTCTCTTTTGGCTTTCATCAATGAATCAAATATGTGCCTTCTGGTCACCAACTCTCTTGCTTCTGGAAATATTGTCTTCCCTTTGTTACCCTATAGAATTCCATCACAATAATGAATAGAGCTAATAAATTTCCCCTTGGCTTTCTTGCTGTAAGGAGATCAATTCCAATTTCTTTAGTGCCTCAAAAACTTGAAGTCCCTATGCCCTCCTCAAGATCATTGGCCTTCCTAAACTACAGTGCCCATATATTCCACTATTATATCTGGTGATTTATCAATGTGTATTGTTCGTATAGCTTCTGAAATAATTGAAAATGTATGAAAATTTTAGGCAAAAGATAAGACTGATCTTTCTAGCATTGTGATTTAGTGGCTGTTTCTTTTTAATGACCAGTTACTTTTCAAAAAAAAACATGGTATACTTAAATTTAGATGAAAGATGGTAAGTCATCAGTAAAATTGTTAGTTAATGGATGAGTATATGGAAACTTACATCTGTCTTCAGTCATGACTAACAACCTTAAACTTCAAAGAGAGGTTTGAAGGCAAAAGCCTATTTGTGAATACAAGTGTATGGGATGATGATGCATCCAATTGACCAATGTTTAAAGGGCTCTTGTGGTGTAATGGTAGTGTCCCTAACCCTGGACCAAGAGACCCAAGTTCAAGTCCCACCTGGTCCAGAAGTGTTCGATAACATCTAAGATAATCGACTAGAAAAATAAGTTGATCACTGTTAAACGAACTATTTTAACAGCTGTCCCAAATAAGACAACTTGGAATTTAATGTGATACTGGCATGCTTAATGACTGTTTGAACTATATTTCAGATGAATGTGGTTCTATTTCTGGAATTGATTTATTAAATGTCATTATTGTCTGAATCATTTTAAGGTTAAGCATGAGATAAAATTCAGTATTGCCACCTGCTTTCATCAGTGATTGATGCAGGTTGGCAACTGAGACTTAATAGTTTTAATCAATATAGTCATCATTATCAAAGGTGGTTTTAATCAGCTCTACATTTAATGAGAGTTTGTCTGAGGAAGGAATGAGAATCTGACAACTCCCTGTCTCTGGAAGTGGTTAAAGCCAGTTTTCATAACAGTTTGATTGAAATACAAGATTCAGTTTGCTACAGTAGTAGCATGCAATCAGCATTCTAGGTGAACATTTTTGTAGTTCATCCCTTCTTTCTGTGTGCAGTGTTTTGTTTTTCATAGAATCTCGAGTCACTCTACAGATTTGATTTGAAGACCCCTGCAGACCAGCAGTTTAGCACATGGTTCTTAGTTACCTTTTTAAAATGAAGATTTTTAGCACAGGTTTTTCAAAATGTTTTTATTGTAGTTATCTATTGTAAATTTTTAACTCATCTGTAGTGCAGCTTGGCTTGCACTGACTTTTGTAATATTTTTGTGAATCACTAAACTGTCAGTAATCTTGAGTGTATTAAAATAATTTACATGATAATTTCAAAAAGTTTGATTTGTTTTCTCTGCATACATATATCCACATTTACTGACAAATATAAATTTTCTCTACTTAACCATATTTCATACTTTTTTCACTCTCTGTACATTTGCATTGAGGTGTTTTACAGATGAAGGTATGCTTTTCTTATGTTGAATTATTATTTCCACCATGTTCGATTCAGAACAATTTTATTTTGGATTTGCTTAATTTTTTCCCTTTCTCATTGTGAGAGTATTAAGAACTGGGATTTCTTTCTTCTTCTTTCTGCCATTGTTAGGTACAAATCAAGAAGCCTGCATTGCTGGCCTGCGACTCTTATTTGCAATTTGTTTTTTTTTTCATTGAGGTCTCGTAAAAGAGAAGCACATGATTGCTCTTTCAGCTAACCAAGTGTGGAGCTAGATGAATACAACAGACCAAGCAGCATCTTAAGAGCACAAAAGCTGATGTTTTGGGCCTAGACCCTTCATCAGAAAAGCTCCTAAGATGGTGCTTGGCCTGCTGTGTTCATCCAGCTCCACACTTCATTACCTCGGATTCTCCAGCCTCTGCAGTTCCCATTATCTCTGCTCTTTCAGCTGCTTGACAAGGTAGCCTTAAAGGTTTTACAAACAACAGTAGCTGTTAGCATTCAGCAGTGATGACTGCTGTAAGCATATCTGCCTTTTACAGTTTTTTGTATTTTGGTTTTCTATCCTGCAACCTAGTAGCAACTTGAAATTATCTCCCTCAACAGAAATAAGAAGTAGGTGTTGGGACTGCTGACTGAACAATCCATCGTGGTGCCCTACTGCCTTTTTAGTTTGGATTTGCTTTAGTTTACAGCTTGGATATTGAATAATTTAGTTCTTTGAAATGGAAGTAATAAATGTTTCAAAGACTTTTCCATCTTTTCAGTTTTTTTTTCAACCATATAGTTCACAAAATCTGTTTTGAAGGTATAAAAAAAAATCATAGGGCATTTGATTGCAGTGCAGACTTAATCCTGTTGCTGTACATAATTATCACATTTTTACAACTGAAGGCCAGCCACACTGAGACAGCTGGGACCTTCTACCCTTAGAATTTGTATTGTTTTGAACCCCTTCCCTTCAACATCTTCAAAACCATTTTTTTCAATGTTCTTCATCCTACATTTGCATGTTTATTTTGCTAATAGTCACATCAATAAGTGCAGCTGCTTTGTAATAATGTAGTTGTGCAATCCATTCAGTACAATCTCATAGCGAAAATAATCGTACGGAATTGTTAAACCTTGTTTACGTGTAATTTTATTCCTTGTGTGCGATGCCATATATTTCTAACCAAAGCAGAAATAGCTGGTAAATGCTTCTGCAGAGAATACCTTTAATATTTTGGTGTGTACCATTCGGAACTTAAAAATAAGAAATTGATAAGAGACAGAATATATACATGAAACAGCAACTTGTCTAAAAGATATGTGTGAAATCACAACTTCATTAGTTGGCCCGTAGGTGAATCAGAAAAATCTTAGTTGAAAAGCAAATGCAAAAAGAATTAAAAACTAAGTATTTTCTTTGTCAAATAAAAGTTTATCATTGAAATATTTCCAAGACTTCAAGGATTGTCAAGTGCAATCGAATCAAGTGGTGAATTCACCATTTTTTGTAAAAGTCGCAACTTGTTTTAAGACTAGTTTCAAGAAAACTCAACAAACTAAATGCTTCTTTCTCTTCTTCTGCCAGAATTTACTTTTTCAGCAAGATGTTTAAGATATTTGTTATAAATTTATTCTTGGCTAATTTGTTTGTCATCTTGTAACTACTTTGTGTCACATAGAAAATAGTAGACTGTGTTCAGGTATAAGAAATTGCTAGCAATTACAAATAGTCGAATAAATGTGAGCTATCATGGTATAATACTAAGTTATATAAGTGTACAGGTTTTTGTGTTCATTTTTCACAGATGGTAGTTTTAGGCCAGTAACCTGTGAATGTGATATTCCTAGATGAGCAAAAATGGGGATGGAGTGGAGTCCAAGCAACTAGTAATTGTTTCCAGTCTTGTTAATCCACTTAGCTAGAAAGAATGCATTTTAAGGACAGTTGAGCTCAGCTCTGATCTTCTTCAAGGTTGAATGGCCTGTATTCTGTTTGGAATCACCGTTCAGAACAACTAATTAGGCAAGGTGTCAGATTACAGACATGTTCATTGAACTATATTCTTGTACAGTATACACAAGCTGTAAACCTTTGCTCCGCAAGCCTAAAAACAACCTCAAGGTCTGCATATAAAGTTTAAATTCATGTTTATCTTTATTGAATATATCACAAGCCCCTTCTTAGTAGTATGATTTATTAATCAATTCTGCATTGGTTCCACATGGTAGACTGGTTAGATCAAATGAAATACAGGGAGAACTAGCCATTTGGATACAAAGTTGCCTTGGAGGTAGAAGACAGGGTGGTGGTGGAGAGTTGTCTTTCAGACTGGAGGTCTGTTACCAGCAGTGTTCTGCCAGGATTGGTCCACAGCTTTTTATCATTCATCTAAATGATTTGGATGTGAATAAAGAAGGAGTGGTTACTAAGTTTGCAGATGACACCAAAATTGGTGATGTAGTGGCCAGTGAAGAAGGTTATCTCAGATTACAACAGGACCTTGATCACATGGGCAGAGGAGTGACAGATGGGGCTTACTTCAGATAAATATGAGGTGTTGCATTTTTGTAAGGTAAATCAGGGCAGGATTTATACACTTAATGATAGGGTCCTGGGGAGTGTTGTCAAACAAAAGAGACCTTGGAGTACAGGTTTATACGTCCTTGAAGTGGAGTCACATGTAGGCAGGGTAGTGAAGAAGGCATTTGGTGCACTTGCCTTTATTGGTCAGTGCATTGAGTATAGGAGTTGCGATATATTATTGCGGCTATACAGCATATTGGTTAGTGACAATGGGAACTGCAGATGCTGGAGAATCCAAGATAATAAAATGTGAGGCTGGATGAACACAGCTGGCCCAGCAGCATCTCAGGAGCACAAAAGCTGACGTTTCGGGACTAGACCCTTCATCAGAGAGGGGGATGGGGTGAGGGTTCTGGAATAAATAGGGAGAGAGGGGGAGGCGGACCGAAGATGGAGAGAAAAGAAGATAGGGAGGGGATAGGTCAGTCCAGGGAAGACGGACAGGTCAAGGAGGTGGGATGAGGTTAGTAGGTAGGAGATGGAGGTGCGGCTTGAGGTGGGAGGAAGGGATGGGTGAGAGGAAGAACCGGTTAGGGAGGCAGAGACAGGTTGGACTGGTATTGGGATGCACTGGGTGGAGGGGAAGAGCTGGGCTGGTTGTGTGGTGCGGTGGGGGGAGGGGACGAGCTGGGCTGGTTTTGGGACGCGGTGGGGGAAGGGGAGATTTTGAAGCTGGTGAAGTCCACACTGATACCGTTGGGCTGCAGGGTTCCCAAGCGGAATATGAGTTGCTGTTCCTGCAACCTTCGGGTGGCATCATTGTGGCAGTGCAGGAGGCCCATGATGGACATGCCATCTAAAGAATGGGAGGGGGAGTGGAAATGGTTTGCGACTGGGAGGTGCAGTTGTTTATTGCGAACCGAGTGGAGGTGTTCTGCAAAGCGGCCCCCAAGCCTTCGCTTGGTATCCCCATTGTAGAGGAAGCCACACCGGGTACAATGAATGCAGTATACCACATTGGCAGATGTGCAGGTGAACCTCTGCTTAATATGGAAAGTCATCTTGGGGCCTGAGATAGGTGTGGGGGCAAGTGTAGCATTTCCTGCGGCTACAGGGGAAGGTGCCAGGTGTGGTGGGGTTGGAGGGCAGTGTGGAGCGAACAAGGGAGTCACGGAGAGAGTGGTCTCTCCGGAAAGCAGACAAGGGTGAGGATGGAAAAATGTCTTGGGTGGTGGGGTCGGATTGTAGATGGTGGAAGTGTCGGAGGATGATGCGTTGTATCCGGAAGTTGGTGGGGTGGTATGTGAGAACGAGGGAGATCCTCTTTGGGCGGTTGTGGCGGGGGTGGGGTGTGAGGGATGTGTTGCGGGAAATACGGGAGACACGGTCAAGGGCGTTCTCGATACTGTGGGGGGAAAGTTGCAGTCCTTGAAGAACTTGGACATCTGGGATGTGTGGGAGTGGAATGCCTCATTGTGGGAGCAGATGTGGCGGAGGCGGAGGAATTGGCAATGGGGATGGAATTGGGAATGGGGAGGGTGGCTGGGAGGAGGTGTATTCTAGGTAGCTGTGGGAGTCGGTGGGCTTGAAATGGACATCAGTTACAAGCTGGTTGCCTGAGATGGAGACTGAGAGGTCCAGGAAGGCGAGGGATGTGCTGGAGATGGCCCAGGTGAACTGAAGGTTGGGGTGGAAGGTGTTGGTGAAGTGGATGAACTGTTCGAGCTCCTCTGGGGAGCAAGAGGCGGCGCCGATACAGTCATCAATGTAACGGAGGAAGAGGTGGGGTTTGGGGCCTGTGTAGGTGCGGAAGAGGGACTGTTCCACGTAACCTACAAAGAGGTAGGCATAGCTGGGGCCCATGTGGGTGCCCATGGCCACCCGCTTTGTCTGTAGGAAGTGGGAGGAATTGAAAGAGAAGTTGTTGAGGGTGAGGACGAGTTCGGCCAGGCGGATGAGGGTGTGGGTGGAGGTGGATTGGTCGGGCCTGTGGGACAGGAAGAAGCGGAGAGCCTTGAGGCCATCTGCATGCGGAATACAGGTGTATAGGGACTGGACATCCATGGTGAAAATGAGGTGTTGGGAACCAGGGTATTGGAAGTCCTGGAGGAGGTGGAGGGCGTGGGTGGTTTCACGGACGTAGGTAGGGAGTTCCTGGACCAAAGGGGAGAAAATGGAGTTCAGATAGGTGGAGATGAGTTCGGTGGGGCAGGAACAGGCTGAGACAATGGGTCGACCAGTGCAGCCAGGTTTGTGATTTTGGGAAGGAGATAGAAATGGGCTGTGTGGGGTTGAGGAACAATGAGGTTGGAGGCTGTGGGTGGGAGGTCCCCTGAGTCGATGAGATCATGAATGGTGTTGGAGATGATGGTTTGGTGCTCGGGTGTGGGGTCGTGATCGAGGGGGCGGTAGGAGGAGGTGTCGGAGAGTTGGTGTTTGGCCTCGACGATGTAGAGGTCAGTGCGCCATACTACCACTGCGCCACCCTTGTCTGCAGGTTTGATAGTGAGGTTGAGGTTGGAGCAGAGGGCTGCCCGTTCTGCGGGGGAGAGGTTGGAGTGGGTGAGAGGGGTGGAGAGGTTGAGGCGGTTAATGTCTCAACGGCAGTTGGAGATGAAGAGGTCAAGGGAAGGTAGGAGGCCTGGGGGTGGTGTCCAGGAGGAGGACTTGCGTTGGAAGCGGGCAAAGGGGTCAGTGGAGGGAGGGTTAGGTTCCCAGTTGAAAAAGTAAGCGTGGAGGCGAAGGCGGCAGAAAAACTGTTCTATGTCCAACCGTGACTGGTATTCATGTGTGGTTGTAGGGGGACAAAGGTGAGACCCTTGCTTAGGACTGACCGATATTGGTTAAGCTGTTTTTGGAATATATCCTCTGATGAAGGGTCTAGGCCCGACACATCAGCTTTGGAATATATCTCCTTGCTTTGTATAACATCTTTGTTGTTAAACTTGAAAGGGTTCAGAAAAGATTTACAAGCATGTTTCCAGGCTTGCAGGGTTTGAGCTAACGGGAGTTGATGAAGAGGTTAGGGCTATTTTCCCTGGAATGCCGGAGACTGAGGGCTCTCCTTTATAGATGTTTATAAAATCATGAGGAGTATGGAGAGGGTGAATAGTCAAGGTCTTTTTTTGCCAGGGTAGGAAAATCCAAACTAGAGGGCATAGGTTTAAGGTGAGAAGAGAAAGATATAAAAGGGACCTAAAGGACAACTTTTTTCACACAGAGGGTGGTATGAGCCGTCAGAGGAAGTGGTAGAGGCTGGTACATTTACAACAGTGAACAGGTATCTGGATGGGTACATGAATAGGAAGGGTTAGAGAGATATGGGCCAAATGCTCGCAAATGTGACTGGATTAATTTAGGATATCCGGTTGGCATGGACAAGTTGGACTGAAGGGTCTGTTTCTATGCTATACAACTATGAGTCTATGGTAGATGAACAAAAATAGCTTTTTCTAAACCCAAGAAAACAAAGTGTGGAGCTGGATGAACACAGCAAGCCAAGGAGCATCTTAAGAGCACAAAAGTTGATGATGAAGGATCTAGGCCCAAAACGTCGACTTTTGTGCTCCTAAGATGCTGCTTGGCCTGCTGTGTTCATCCAGCTCCATACTTTGTTATCTTGGATTCTCCAGCATCTGCAGTTCCCATTATCTCTTTTTCTAAACCCAATGTTTTTAAAACTGCTCAGACTAGTAAATGCAAAATTTGGCGCCTTGGACTTGAAGGGTTTGCAAGCGTTTAGGCAGCAGTAGGGTAAATGCTCGAGCCAGCAAAGAGCTGGTAAATTCGAAGGAACAGAAAGAAATGAATATGTACTGTAATGTGAGCTGGTCTTCCCTAGACTGCTGGAAAGCATACTTTTTGCACAGCTCCAATGGCATAACATGGGAGAAAGTTTAGAACTGTGACTTAGGCTTATAATGAATGAATTATTTTGATACATTTAAACCTGTGCTTACTCTTATTTGATTGAAAATTGATTACATTCATATTTTCCAGAATGATATAGACTGATGGAAACATCTTTTAACCCCTCCCCCACTTCAAATCAAAGGAGCACTTTTTTCCTACAGTGACTTCAACTAGTGAACTGTTGCCATCTGTTTGACGTGGCACAGGGGCGGCATGTGTGCTGAGAGAAAATGTTTCTACATTTCTGCAAAAAGTTTTATTTAAAAAACAAGGTGCTGACTTATTCAAGTGATCATCTAAATTGTTCACAAGGTATTTTTTAAAATTTAAAATTTTACTTTTAATATGAGCATTCGTATGAATGTATGTTACACCCCTTTTTTTAAAATCTTGTGGTGTTTCAATTTAGAGCTGATGACCTAGGGCTGACAGTTTGTTTAGAATTTCCCTTCCAAATGCAAGTTTTATACAACATAAATTCCAATATATATTTATGCCATGCTTGGGAAATTCTGTGCAGCTGATTTATAATCTTAAAACTCAAATAGGGAAGGATGCAAAACAAAGCGTTAGTCACACTTCAAATATATTAAATTTATGACCTATCCTATCTGTTCAGGAGTAAGAGGATCTGAAAAAAAAATCAGCCTTTTTAAGAAGTTCTCTATGAAAGCAGCTGTAACTTTTTTTTGTAAAAATAGTTAACCCTGCGCATTCAATGTACTTTCCCTGCTGTAACCAACATGCTACGTCATTGTCTCACCTACAGTATTCACTAGCAGTTTATGTTGCAAGACATACTGTGTGCATCACGCAGATGCCCATGTCTCAATCTAAGTGAAGTAATGCTTAGTCAAGTCAAGGGGAACTGTAATTAGTTAGCACATACTGGCACAGTAGGTCAAGGGCACTATCTGATATCAATCCTAGGTCTTGGGCATGATCTGTTGGGAGCATAGCACGTTAGGATCTGGGAATCCATGTCATCACAGTCAGGGAGTGGTTTGCAGTCAGTCCTGCAGATTCTGTGCAACAAGGCTGTATTGGTAAGCCAGTAGGGAAACTGCCTAGATATCACTCTGGTCTTGTCAGTCCTCAGTTTTGGCTGTTTTTCTAAGTTTTTTAAATGAATTGTGGGACATGGCTGACACTAACAGTGCCACAATATGTTGCTCATTCCTTATTGTAGACTGGATTGTTAAGATGGTAACTAGCTGGGTTGGATTTCACCATTTTGTGTACGGGATACACCTGGACAATTTTCCACATTATCGGGTAGATGCCAGTGTTGTTACTGCAATGGAAGAGCTTGGCTATGGGAGCAGCAAGTTCTAGAGCACAGGTCTGCAGTACTATTGCTAGAATGTTGTCAGAGCCTGTAGCCTTTGAGATATCCAGCGCCTCCAACCATTTCTTGAGATTATGTGGGGTGAATGATAGAGCTTTGGGAGGGCAGGGGTACTGATGAGGTGGAGGTGGGATTGAGTGGTCTTGTCACCATTCTGACTTCAGAGGGATGGTGTACATAACTATGTTTTGCAGAACCCAAGCAGCATGGCTGGGGCTTGTGGTAAGGTGGGGAGATGAGCCATTAAAGGTAAAGAGTTGGGTGATATTTTGGTAAGAAATTATTTGTTCATTCTAAATATTTCTAAAGGTGCAGTTAAACCAAAACAAAATGCTGCGGGTCTCAGATATCTGCAATGACTTTGAATAGCATAGCAGATTTGAAAAGCAAAATGCTGTTTCACCACCGATGCAGGGAGAGAGCATACTTTTGAGTCTGGACTGTATCAGGTTTTTGAAATGAAGCAGAACTTGCTTTGTTCTATCTAAACCAGGATTTCTCAAAATCGAAATAGTGTCATACCTAGCTCTGATGTTGCTCATGTTAAATATCAAAGCACTGGGAAGAATTTCAACTTGTGATATATAGGTTTGTTCCTTTTATTTCTTTGTACAGCCTATCAATGCTCTTGGTTCTGTTAACTTGAACTTTATAGTTAGAATGACAGTGAAACTATCGGCTAAGCTGACAGCAACTTCTGATGACCACACAGTTAAGGAAGTCTTACCAAAGCACTTAGAAAATTATACTGTGATCAGTTTTCCGAAAGAGAAATTGAGATCGACCAATTTATTAGAACTTGGATTATGTTATTAGTAAGCATACTGAAAGAGGAGCAAGTACAAATAGCAAGCCTGGATTTCCAAAAGGCATTCAATAAGGTGCCACATGAAAGGTTATACTGCAAGATAAGGCCTTATGGAATTGGAGATAATGCATTAGCAAGGATGGAGGATCAGTCAGTGGATAGAAAACTAAGGGTAAGGATAAATGGAGAATCTTCAGGCTGGCAGACTGCAACCAATGGAATTCAGGACGGGAACTTTACATTCACTGAATAAGTAACAGACTGGACAACGAGATGTAATCTTGGGAAGTGTGAAATTGTTTTCTTTGGTAGTAGGAAGAGAAAAGCAGAATTATTTTAAAGCTTGAATCTTTTAGGTGTGGATAATCAGAGAGACTTAAGTGTAGTTGTGTAAGGAGCAAAGAAAGCGTACAGGCACACCATGCAATTAGGAATGCATGTCATGTTATTGTAATGGCATTGGAGCGCAAAATCAGAGGTTTTGTTTAAGTTGTGTATGGCTTTGATGAGACCAAACCTGTTGAATACTGTGATTGAAGGGTTGTCCCCTGATGAGAGGCTGTATAAATTGGATCTATACTCTATGGAGGTTAGAGAAATGGAAGATACTTTCATTGAACATACAAGGATCTGAAGGGACTTGACGTGGAGATGTTGAGAGATTATTTCTTTTAGCTGGGGAATCTAGATCATGGACACAATTCCAGTCTCATTTAGTACTGATGAGAAATTTATTTGCTCAAGGTTTGGGAATTTTGAAATCCTTGACCTTTAGAGGACTGTGAATGCTCCATTGTTGGATATATTCACGGAGGAGATAAGCAGATTTTTATCTCAGAGACTTAACATTATGGGGACTAAACAGGAGGCTGATAATCAGCCATGATCATATTGAGTGGCAGATCAGGGTTGAAGGACTGTATGGTCTATTTCTTATTTTCTGTGTTCTTCTTTTCTTAAGTTGTTGCCAGTGATCCTGTTATTCCACAGGATGAACTTTGAAGCCCTGGAAGATGGCAGGCTTAGAAAGCACTGAATAGGTGAGAACTTCCCGCCACACTCTAATTGAAGTTTTTAGCCGATCATGTTTTTTGAACCTACATGACAAGATTAGCATTTGTTGCCCATCTGTCATTGCCCATTTGGTTCACTAATGGGAAAGAAAATCTTCTGTCCCTCACTTGGTCTCACCTACCTGTGATTCCAGATTCACAGCAATATGTTTGACTCTTAAATGCTCATTGATTTACCCTAAAAAGTTACTCAGTTGTATTTAACTGCTACGAAGTCCAGTAGAAATGAATCCAGGTGGCAAGTAGGAAGATTGATTAGTTAGTTTGTGGATGATATAAAAATTAGTGGTGTGGTAAATAGCGAGGAAGATAGCTTTAGATTGCAGGAGGATGTAGATGAACTAGTCAGTGGCAAATGGAATAAGTCCAGATAAGTGTGAGGGGATACACTTGGTCAGATCAAACAAGGCAAGTGAATACATGAAGTCATTAAGAAGGCATATCGGATACTTGCATTTATTCACTGGAGTATAGAGCTTAAAAGCAGGGAAATTTTGCTGGAACTGTATAAAACGTTGGTTACGCCACACTGAAGTATTATGTGCAATTCTGGAGTTCACACTATGGAAGAGATGTGATTGCACTGGAGAGGGTGCAGAGGAGATTTATCTGGATATTGCCTGAGCAGGAGTGTTTTAGTTATGAAGAGGGATTGAATAGTCTCAAGTTGTATTCCTTTGAGAAGATGAGTCTGACGGGATATGACTAAGATGAATAAAATTGTGAGGGGGGGTAGACAGGAAGGTATGGAGGGATCATTGACCAGGGGTCATGGATTTAAAGGTGAGGGGATAAGAACAAAAGACCATAAGAAATAGATGTGGGCTGTTTGGCTCCTTGAACCTGCTTCACCATTCAATAGGATCATGGCTAATCTGATATTCCTCACATCCACTTTCCTCTCCTTTCCCTGAAACCCTTGATTCCCTGACTGATCAAGAATCTATTTATCTCCGCCTTAAATATACACAAGGACTCTGTCCCCACAGTTCTCGGTGACAAGGATTTCCAGAGACTCAACCTTCTGCCACAACAGATTCTTCCCTTTATTGAGACTATTCCCTATGGTACGAGACTCTCCCATGCAGGGAAACATATCCCCGTACCGTTCTGAGAGTGGCAGCAAGTCATTCTTGATGTTGAGGGACTGACAAAGAAGATGAATGGCAAATTGTGATATTAAATTCAAGTAGCTAGCACTAAGATAACATTGCCATGAAGGCTGCTGATTGTTTGTGTCGTACATTTCTTTCAAGGTAAGGAGGCTGCCATCCCCCAGCTTGAATCTAAAGCACTTTGAAGTGACTTGGCAAGGGTTCAGTTATACAAATACGTACTCTTAAAAAGGTGTTTTTCTACAAAAGTCACCTTGTCATGCTATGAGCAAGTAATTTACAAAATCATATTGCAGAATATAAATTAGAAATTGATCCTTTTGAGTACCTTTTACTAACTTCTGATTAATCATGTAGATGTTATCATTTTTAGGTTGAGTGACATTTTCTGTGCACTGAGATTAATCTTCATGTCCACCACTTATAGCATAGTACATTGTAGTAAACTGTGCAAAAGTGAGGAATGTAACTTTAGTTGTTCTTCTCCCAGGTCCTGTTTTAGATGATTTTCAATTTTTTTCTAACTTAATTCCTGATTCATCAGAAACTTGAATTTTATCTAATTCCCTTATCCAAGCTGTCATTGAATCTGTATACAGTAAACTAGTTGATAGTCTGCATACGATCCCATGAATCTGCCTGTGAAAAAGTTTACTTCGGAAATTTTCCCATTGGTTTCTTTAACGTTTTACCCAAGCTTTATAGGTCATCCATTGTTGCAAAAGTTATACTGTTACATTTTGAGGCTGGCGGAGTGTACTGTCAATGGATTGCAAAAAGTATTTTTGTTTTCCAAGGTGACCAGTCAAGTACTTTATCTCTTTTTAGATTTTAAATAGAAAAAAAACTTATAGGTTTCTTTTCTAAATTAAAAAAAGTTATGGGTTTATTATCAAAACAATGTATTCAATAAAAATGTAACAGTTGGTTATCTCACACAGCCAGTAACATAGAATTATAAATGTTGATCCCTCTACATATCTCTAAAAAAGCATACTCTTTGGGAAAAGAGAAGAAAAAATTTCTGCAGAGCTTGGCTTTTTGAAAACAAAAACTTTAATGGCTCATTTTTGAATGCTTAGAAGTAAATTATACAATGTTCTGTTGATCTGATGCTGCAGTAGATGTGGCTAGGTCACTAATCATGCATAGATGTCTCTTTAGTCTTACATGTACAGTTTGACTTTACTGAGCAATCTTGAGATGTTCTTTCAATCACTCTTTTTCAAGAATAAATAGGTTTTGTTCTGAACTGATGTAGTGGATTTTCTTTTTAGAAATTCAGACAGCTGGGCAGCCTGTAGCAAGTTTCTTCCAACTCAGCTTGTTCTGTTCGGTCTTCCTTCCAACTCATATATATGAATGTGACTGCCTTCCTTTTCTGTGTTATCCACATGTTACAACGAAATGCATTTAAAAAGCTTATAATTTTCCCAAGGGTGACTGCATTATAAATTCACTTGATATTGAATACTGCTTGAAGGACTTACATTTAAGGACTGCGGAAGGATGAATTTACTTCATGTTATGTGAACATCCTTGGAGTAGTTTACTTCCAACTCAGCTGGTCTTGGCAGACTTATCCCTAACTCAGCCGGATAAAAACCAGAGCCTTTTTCAAACCAATCATTGTCCAAAAACGACTCCAGCACGACTACAGCAAGGCAAGCAATCATCACCAATCATGTGATTGGCAGGAAATCTGCTTCTTTTAAAAAATGTGCATATGCATTGGGACACCACCCCCTGTATGTTCCCCTCCAAGCTATGCCCACATCCACCATCTTGACTTGGAAATATATCATCATTCCTTCAGTATCAGGGGGTCAAAGTCCTTGAATTTATTCCCCATTGGTGTTTTGGGTATGGACTGTGCAGATCCAAGAAGGCAATTAGGAATGGACAAAAAAATACTGGGTCAACCAGCAGAATCCAGATGCCCAAACTAATTTTTTAAAAAATTGATATCCCTTTTCTCAAATCTATTTCTTGCATGACTTCAAGATGAAAAGTTTTGATTTGTCTCTCTTTCTTAACAACATTACAATAAATCAAAACTTAATACATCCAAACTCCAAAAATATTAAATCTAGAAAATCTTTATAACAAATTGCTATTGGTTCCTCCTATTTTAAAATTTGTGTTGAAGTGATACATCTTTGTTTGAATTATATTCCGTGGGCCCATTTCTCCATTTTTTTTTCCTTGACTATAATACTTTAAATTAAGAATTACACTGTTCCATTTCTTGAGTAAAGATTCAAGTTAGCATTTTAATACTCACTTGTTCATCTAGATTTTTAATTATTGATTTCTTTCTTTTATTGTTTACCTAAGATGCTTCGTATCCTTGGATTTTTGCATATCTGGTTCCTACATAACTTGGTGTCAAATGTATCTTTGTACATTCCCATAACATCTTAGATTACTTTCATACAATCAATTCTCATGCAGTGACTTAAATCGTACTGATATAGGCATGCCCATCTCGACTGAGAGAATTTAAAAACAATTGTTACTGGAAATCATGTTTTTATTGCTGTTTGGATGAAAATAAGTAAAATATATACCACAATAACATAAATAATTTCATGTAGATAAGGTGAGGGAACAGTTCTTTATTGGCCACATTTTCATACTATAGCTATTTGTAGCAAAAGTGGTCAATTTTAGTTTTAATTGGATCTTTTGTACTTCTATTAAAACATTTTTTGTCAATAAAGTTAGAATAGTTTCAGAAGTTATTACCTTTTTATACAAATAATTATTGTTAATTGTTTCAAATAAACAAAATTGCTATTTGCTGGTTAATTTCTCAGGACGATGTCCTGACCAATCAGAGTCAACCTGCCTGGTTTAAAGTTCAAACAAAGCCTGGCTGTTAGCTGTCAGTCATCACAAATTTGGTGCATTGTCCATGGCACCATTTCTATCATAGTCTACTTGCCAACCAATCGTGCAATATCAATGTTGATTGTCTTCTTCATTCTAGTCAATTGTCCTGATATGTGCAAGCTGAAGAGCTTTAGCAAAATGTTTCCTTTGTCAGCAATATTCAAGTAATTATTGTTTAAGTTTAGTATAAATGATTCAGAGAGGCAGCTAAGCTCCTAAGATGCTGCTTGGCCTGCTGTGTTCATCCAGCTGTACACTTTGTTATCTCAGAGAGGCAGCTGTTGCAGTCACTCATTATGGTTACAGAATGTATGGGTTAACTTTTAACTTTATCATTGTTTAAAGATTCACAAATCTCAAACACAAGATTTTCCTGTTACCCGATCATCTCTCATTTAAATACAGAACGTGATTGAACAAGCCACAGTTGGCAAATGTTTTTGCATTTATATTTTAACACTTACATTCTGTGTACTCCAGAACCTTTTTCTGCAGCTTTTTACTAGCGGCTGTCAGGTGAGAATTTCTGGGAACTGTGAAGTCACCTGTGAACAGTTAGAGGAAGTCCATAGATCCTAACTTTTATCCCAGTTCACCAGCAAGAGTGGCTCATAGACAGTCCTGTGGGGCTTGGTAATGTGTTCAGTCATTAGAAAGGACTATTTTTGTTGACTTAATATAAACATATTGAATATACATATATAAACATAGTGATGTACTGGACTCGAGGCTTGACTTTAAGACTTTTCAGAGGCTTTGGGTAATATTTTTTCGATGGCAGGATTTTCTTGACAGTTGACAAGGAACACATCCCAGTTGATATCGGCTCCCTCGCCAACAATTATTTATTCTGTGGAGCTTTAATTGGCTGCAAACTGTGCCCTGTACTCGTGGAAATGCCACCTCAAACAGCTGCCAACCAACCTTATTGGCCAGCACTTCTGACACCTTAAGCAGTGAACAACATAAGGACTACAGTTGATTCCATAAAGAAGACGAGCTTATGGAGACCAGCCTTTAACTAATAAAATAAGAAAATTCCAGAGAACCATGTCTGGAAACTTCTGTGGAGAGAGAAGCAAGAGATAATGTTTCAGCTCCCATGTGGAAGAGGTTTGGGTTTAAGTGTTGGATGAGTGAGGGTTAAAGGTGGGGTGTGACCTTACGGAGTATAGCCATGTCGGGGGATGCTTCCAACCGGTGCAGGAGCCATCCAAGGGAGATTTCTTCCTCAGTGGGTCAAAGCTGGTGCGTTGCCCATCTGGCATGCTTCATGGTGACGTCAATTGGCCACTTAAGAGCCTCAATAAGTCGAAGAGCATCCAGGTCACCAGATGCTTCTGAACCTCCCCCCATAAAATGGGAGACTGGGAGGGGCAGCCTGGGAGGTGGTGAATGGGACCACCTTAACAAATCCTCCATCTTCAAACCCACCGATCACTCTCTGCATCCGCAAATAGTTCTCTTTGTCAACTTGAGTAAGATTCCTGAGCGTGAAACTCTCAAATTTGTGAAACATGACAAAATATGCAGCTTTTCACACTACTCCATCTTGTGGCTTTCCGTCACCAGTGCATTCAATTAAATTCAAGTAATGACTTTGCTCCTCTTATTTATTCTAACTATTCCATTCTGGGTGTCTTTTGGCTGTGCTTCTAAAATGAGATCTCCTGACTTTTCCCTAACGTCAATAGGAGTCAGACCTGGTGGGGTTAAGGGTAACACTAGTGGGAAAGTAAGTTAACAGGCATGAACCTACAGTATAGTAGATACTCCCCGTTACTTCTGGGTTACTGGCAACAGAGTCTTGAAAATTTATGTCAAAATCCTGGAGATTCCCGGACAATCTGCGAGGGCTGCTGACTCATCATGTGTGATGTATTATAAACAACCCCTTAAACATAGTGACCTAATTTTTTTTCTGAAAAATAGTTGCACAAATTTTTCATGGTTCACCTTGTCTAATTATTTAAACAATAAAGAATATTCAATTGCTTAGTAATTTTCTTACAAGGATTGCTCTCATTATTTAGGGCTGAGCAACAAACACTGGCCAGTTAGTGAAGCCCCTAACCCTTGAGGGTGCAGATAAGACGAATAGCAGGTGTGTTTCCCTTAGGGTTGGAGATTTCAAGACAGGGCATATTTTTGACGTGAGAGGATAAATATTTTAATAAGATATGAGGAGCATTTTTTTTAAACTCACTGGTTTGTGTGTGGAATGAACTTCCAGAAGAAGTGATAGATGTGGGTTTGGTTAAAACATTTAAAAGACATTGGACTAAGTACATGAGTAGGAAGGATTTGGAGGGTTACGGGCAAAGTGCAGGCAGGGGGACTAGTTTAGTTTGGCATTATGGTCAGCATGGATCGGTTGGACTGAAGGTTCTATTTCCATGCTGTATGACTATGACTCTATCCCACAAATGAATAAAAAAAAATCAAAGATAATAAAGTGTGAAGCTGGATGAACCCCAAAAAAATCAGCATTTTCCCATTGAGTCTTTTCACTCACTCCATAGGGGAGCAATGGCCTGGTGGTACAATCGCTAGATAATTGATCTAGTGACCCAGATAATGTTCTGGGGATCTGAGTTCAAATCCCGCCGTTGGCAGATGATGCAATTTGAATCTGATTAATAATCTGGAAATAAGAGCCTTGATTATATGAAGCCATTGCTGATTGTCAGGAAACACTCATCAGGTTCACTAATGTCCATTAGGGAAGGAAACTGCCATCCTTATCTGGTCTGGGCTAGATATGACTCCAGACCTACAGCAATGTGGTTGACTCTCAACTACCGTCAGACCAATTAGGGATGGGCAATAAATGCTGCCTAGCGAGTGACACCCAGATCCTGTAAATGAATACTTTAAAAAACCACACATTTAGTGACAAGGTTTGAAAGAAAGCATAACTTGCCTTTGTGAGTGATGTCCCAATGTTACTGACTACATGGTGGCCATTAGAATGTATGTTCCCATTAGTTAATAATGAATTATGTTGCCAGATAACCTATGTCATAACATTTCACTGTCAAATACATTTTGCTTTATTAGTTAGTTCAGGGCTACCCCAAAATTTCATACCAACTGTTGTTTTTTTGTGATAACACGGTGTGAAGCTGGATGAACACTGGGCCAAGCAGCATCAGTGGAGCACATTTTGGTCACTTATGTATAAACATGAACTAAATTTATCAGGGAAATAAACCACTCAAAAAAAGGCCACATGTATTGTAACTGAAAGTATAGTTTTGTAAGGAAGATGTGCATGAATGATTTGTATTTATTTGGAAATTTAATGTAATGAAACTTTCCAAGGAGCATCACGTGAACAGTATAAAATAAAACATGGCTCTGAACCACGTAAGGAATCTGGTAGGCAGATGAGTAAATGCTGGTATTCTAGAACTCAGGGCTTTGGCAGCTGACAGCAATGATGGAGCAATTAAAATTGGGGGTGTTCAAGTGTTGAGAGTTAGAGGAGAGCAGATATTTGAAGTTTATGGAGATGGAGGAAATTACAAAAATAGGAAGGGAAACAGTCCTGGAAGGACTACAAAGCAAGGATGTGAACTTTAGTTAAATTCCAGGAATTTGACTCAGTGACATTGAAGGAACAGTGATAAATTTCCAAGTCAGGATGGTGAGTGGCTTGGAGGGGAACTTGGAGGTGGTGGTGTTCCCATGTATCTGCTGCCCTTGTCCTTCCAGGTGGAAGTAGTTGTGGGTTTGGCAAGTGCTGTCTCAAGAGCATTGGTGAATTTCTTCAGTGCATCTTATAGATAATACATGTTGCTACTGAGTCTTTGTGGTGGAGGGAGTGGGTGTTTCTGGATATGATGCCAATCAAGTGGGCTGCTTTGTCCTGGGTTGTCTCTGAAGATAAGGTGCCAGTTCCTGTCTCTGGGGAGCCATTAAATTAGGTTTCATTGGACTTATTGCAATACTTGTCTGTTTTGTAAAAAAAAATTCATTATGTGCTGAATACTTCAGATAGGAGAAGAAATTGGTTTAGTGTAGCATGTTGATACATCAAGGAAATCTATGGCAGGAAAGATAGAAAGACGTTTATTTACAGTGGTGAAAGACATCTTGAGTGAAATAAAATTAACAACAAATTCTGAATGAATCAAAATGGAAAATGCTAATATTGATCTTTCATGAATCAGACTAGAAAGTACAGAGATTTTAAAAAGTTACTTGCACAATTATTCGTCATCTCAGAAAACTGTTGAGCTGATTTACAAAAGCTATGGTAGAGTCATAAATCATAAATGTAAGAAGGCCAGGGGAAACGTCTTTGGCTATACAGATGTTAATATAAGTCATGTGTTACCCATGAAACAACATCCTTACAGACTTGAACCAGAAATGTGAACCAAAGCAAGGGAAGGGATCAATCAAGTTCAAGTCAGAAAATGACATGATGATTGGAAAAAATAGTAGCTGGAGCTAGACAATTATGATGGTGCCCAAATCAGACAAATGACAAGGTTTGTACATGAATTATCACAAAATTAACATAGTAACAGAGTCAAATTCATATTGAATTCTACAATTGGAGGATTGTATTAAGGGGGTGTAGCAAGTGTAGTTCATTGCATTAATTAACTTGTAGGAAAGATATTAGTAAATTCCATTGACTGATTAACCCAAAGAAATATCGGCTTTTGTAAACCTGAATGGACTTTGTCAAAGATAATGGGAACTGCAGATGCTGGAGAATTCCAAGATAATAAAATGTGAGGCTGGATGAACACAGCAGGCCAAGCAGCATCTCAGGAGCACAAAAGCTGACGTTTCAGGCCTCTGATGAAGGGTCTAGGCCCGAAACGTCAGCTTTTGTGCTCCTGAGATGCTGCTTGGCCGGCTGTGTTCATCCAGCCTCACATTTTATTATCTTGGACTTTGTCAATGTAAAGTCATGCTGTTTAGAATGAAAACTAACCCGTAGTGCTTCAACAATTAAACAAGGTCATCAAAGGATTATGTGGCTGAGTTGTGTAAACAATGACTTGGTGGTATGCAGACAAAGCTGAGAGGAACATTTACAGCTCCTTGAATAAACTGATCAGTTACAAATTATAAATTTAGCTAAAACTGAATTTGTCAGAGCAGAAGTTGACGTATTGCACCACACTGTGTGGGATAACACTGAGTAGCACAGAGAGAGTGTGAAGGTGACCTTATCATTTCCTGTATCTAAGATGAAAGAGGAAAATTTGTAGGTTATTGACATGAATGGATTTTATTAGAAATTTGTTCTGAATTTCAGCACTCTGACAAGATTGTTAAAGAAAGGCAAGAAATTGAATTGACAAAAGAAAATTATCATGAATATGTTAATTTGGAGGTAAACTGTCTGCCACACCATTTTTAGCAGCAGTTTATTCTGTTTTAAGTATATAAACTGGCTGTTAGTGCTGTAGCATTAGAATTGATGCCATGTTATCACAGGAGGGTAAGGAGGAGATCAAATGATGAGGTTAAAATGGTTGAATCTTTTGTCCTGACGTTTGTAATATGACTTTAGATCAGTTTTTGTGTAATCTGATACTGTTTGTGCTATCTTTCCTTTTTGAGTGTCATAAACATTGTTCAGTTGTTGAAAAAGTTTTGGAAGCCACTGAAGATCATCTTCAGTGATTGGCCACTGTAAATTTGTGCGTTTATGGTCTCTCAAACCAGGATTTATGAAGGAAGTGAGGCAGTTAGACTGAGCTGAGCGGTTCAAAGAAGGAAACTATGTCAGTGGAATAAGGGGAATGACCAAAGTTTGTTGTAGGTGTCAGATTTTAAATATAGATAATGTACAGTAGAGGTGACAGAATTGATCTCTGGGAGTTTAATCTCTCAGGATTACCTAGCATTGATCACTGCCCTTTGTTGCCTGTTATGCACACAAAGTTATTATCCATTGTAAAACTCAGTGCTGCTCACCAAGAGCTTTCATTTCAACCATAGATCTCTCACGAGGCATTTTGTTAAATATCTTTTAAAGTCAACATGCATCATCATCATTTATCAATTCTGTGATAACCCGAGCTTCCAGTGAATTGGTGCACCTACTTTGCCTTTCCAAGCACTTACATTGACTGCCCTTCAATTACTTCCTTTGTAATCAGACTCTAATGATTTTTCTCAGTATTTGCTAACGTCTCCTACCTCTGGGCCAGAGGCCTGGGTTCAAACCCCACCTACCCTGGAGGCCTGAACAGGGAGATGAATAAGAAGTGAGGTGAGCTAACAAAATTATAAACTTCCAGGATTATATATCTGTTTTTTTAATACGATTAGGCACTTTAGCTGCTGTTTTATCATTTGTATTCTTAGTAAGTAATCCTGTAATTTATATTTTACAAAAGGATCACTTCTCTCTACTCTATTCAGTTAATTTCATTAGAATCATAGAATCTCTACAATATGGAAGCAGGTCATTCAGTCCATCAAGTCCACAATGACCATCCAAAGAACATCCCACCTGGATCCAGCCCCTCTACCCTATCCCTGTAATCCCGCATTTCCCATGGCCAATCTTTCTAATCTGCATATGTGGGAGGAAACCAGAGCACCTGGAGGAAACCCCCACACACAGGGAGAATCTGCAAACTGCACACAGTCACTCAAAGCTGGAATCAAATCTGTATACTTGGTGCAGTGGGTCAGCAGTGCTCACCCCTGAGTCCCGTGTTGGCATTCTTTCCATCCGTGCCTACCACTGTGTTTAAATTCGCCTTCATATTTAATCCACCATTTTATTGTGTTAGTCTTTGTATGATCTGTTTTGGCCTGAGGTTAGATCACTCTATCATAATGAAAGCACTGTTTGTTAAAGAAATGTTTCAGTTAATTTCTAAATCATTTCACCTCAATAGCCTTATAAGATGTTTTATTTGTTTCTCAGCAGCTTCCCAGTCAGCTTTGTACCTAAATAACTTTGTGAATTCTCCACTATCTGTTTGAGTTTATCCATTTCTATTCAATCAGCTCTCTAGGGTTTGGCCATTTGGCCACTCAATCCTACCCCGTTATTCACTAGCACATGGGTTGAAATTCTGCATCAACTCCATTTTCCCTGGACTGTTCTAATATCCTTGGATTCTCTTTGTATCTGTAAATCTGTCTCTGTTAGTTTTAGGCAAACTCAGTAACTGAACTCCTACAGCCCTTTGGGGTAGAGGGTTCCAAAGATTCATAGACTTCATAAAGTGTTTTATCCACGTTGACACATGAGGACAGCACTAAGATGCTGTTGGCAATACTATTGGCTCAGAGGTTAAACCAATGTCTTTTCTGTTCAGAAATAACAAAGTGTAGAGCTAGATGAACACAGCAGGCCAGGCAGCAACAGAAGAGCAGGAAGACTGACATTTTTAGATCAGGAACCTTCTTCATAAATCCTTTTGGTTCAAGCAAGCATGAAGAATTCTATTATTCAAAGAAGAGCACAGTGTTTTTATGGTTTCCTGGCTAATAATTATCTCTTAACCATTGATCTTCATGGGATTTTGTTAGGCACAGGATAGTTCCTAAGTTTACTCAAGTAATAGTCTGTGCACTTCAGAGTAAGTGGAACATTTCACCTGTGAGACACTTTAAAAGGCATTCCATAACTTTGAAAAACTCTCATTGTTCATTCTGGGCAAGGACAGCCTGCTGGATTTTGTTTTAGTGATGGGAAGTAGGAAGATTATAAATTTTGAATGGGCAAAAGTTGGCTGCACAGCCAAAAATGATCACCTTGGTAGGCTGGATGAGGCAAAGGAGCATTCTGGAAATGGGGATGAGGATTTTAAGGTCAAAACACTGGATGATAGGAAACAGATGGAGATGATGAGACTGGCATTTGCTGTGGACTTGCATTCACCCATTCCATGTCTTATCAAGAGAGATGGAACGGTGTAGAAGGATAAGATTTAATCTATTAATTGAGGAATAGAAGATGCTACAGGAGGTTAACAAAGTGGACATGGAGAGGATGTTTCCTCACGTGGGGCAACCTAGAATGAGAGGTCATAGTTTTAGGGTAAGGAACAGCAGGTTTAAAACAGAGACAAAGAGAAATTACTTATCTTATAAGGTTGTAAATCTGTGGAATTCACTCCCCCATAGTGCAGAGGATGCTGGAATATTGAGTAAATTTAAGAAGGAAATAAACTGATTTTTAATTAGTAATGGGCTGAAGTGTTATGGAGAGCAGACAGCAATCTGGAGTTGAGGCCAAGTCGAGATCAGCCATGATTACATTAAATGGTGAAGCAGACTCAAGGGGCTGAATGGCTTCCTCCTGCTCCTAGTTCTTATGTTCTCATTGAAATAACTCCACAGAGGCTGGTATCCAGTCACCAAGCCACCCTTTATTTACACATGGAGAATCCTTGACACAGCTTGCAGAATGAACAGTTTCTCTGACACTCCTGTTTGTATCTGTCAGCCAAGGCTCCCTGATTGGACCAGATTGACAGCCCCAATCAGGGAACTTTGCAATTCAGAGTCAAGCCCAACATGGGAAGACCCTGCATTGAGAGTGGACTACCACCACCCAATACCTGCGGCATCATCAAGGGCAGGCAGCTGAGGTTTGTCAGTGAGTGCGCTACACCAATGAGACTAGGGCTCCATCATGGCTAAACACTCAGCAAAGACTGTTGAAATTTTATTTCTTTATTTTTCTGGTCAATATTAAGAAGGACTTCAATGTTAACTATCACCTTATTTCTTTATTTTTCTACTTATACTTTGATGGTCTGTAATGCTTAACTTTATAACTTTGTTTCTCTCTGTTACTAGTTTTTATCTTTTTTTTTGTACCTCGGTACCTTTGTACCGAAGATGGCACCGTGTGTGACAACATCACACACTTTTCACTGTACTCTTGTGCTTGAGTACATATGACAATAAAATCTAAATACTATTCTATGAGATCCACTTGGCTGACCTCATTACAATCACTACACTCATGTTTGAAGTTGTTAACAAGATTTGTAGCTCAGGTTGTGGATTTGCTCGCTGAACTGGTGTGTTTGGTAGCAGACGTTTTGTCACCCTGCTGGATAATATCGGTGAAGCGTTAGTGTTTTGCCCCGCTTGTTATTCATATGTCTTGGTTTGCTGGGGTGATTGGCATCACTTCAGGTCCTGTTTCTCAGTGGTTTGTATATGAGGCCCATTTCAATGTATTTGTTGACGGAGTTCTGGTTGGAATGCCAGGCCTCCAGGAATTCCTTGGTATGTCTCTGTCTGGCTTGTGCTATTATGGATGTGTTGTCCCAGTTGAACTCATGTCTTTCTTTGTCCATGTGTAGTGAGACCAGTGAGAATTTATCGTGTCTCTTGGTGGCTAGTTCGTGTTTGTGTTTCCTTGTTTTCAGTTCTCTTCCAGTCTGGACAATATAATGTTTCTCTCAGTCCTTGCATGGTATTTTGTGTATTACATTAGTTTTATTGGTTGTGAGTATGGGGTCTTTTACCGTGAAGGACCTCATACCGACAACCAATAAAGCTTCATTGGACATTCAAAGTGCCAAATCACCCACTTCAGATGCTATTCACTCCATGCTAATTCTATTCCATTTATTATGTGCTTATGATTTACAATTTGTAAGGCAATGTACAAAACTTCTGTAAACTGTTAAACTTCTCTAAATTAAAATGGATTTCTTTTTCTTAAGATGAACTCCTTCTCACCAATTATTGCCCACTCCTTAGTTGCCTTTGAGGATGGTGCTAAGCTGCCTTCCTGAACTGTTAAGTGGGTACAGGATTTTGAATCAGTGACTATGACAGAGGGTAGTATGTGGCTTGAAGGGGAGCTGGTGGGTGATGGTATTTCATTGCATCTGTTGCCCTTAAAATCCTGGGTGAGAAAGGTCTCGGGTTTGGAAGGCATGGCACATAGACTTGGCCTTGTAGGTGGCACCACCCACCTCCAGTCACAGTCCTCTATTTGTTGAGGCAGGGGATGGCGATTGAGGAGTCAATCAAACAGGCTGCTTTGTCTTGGATAGTGCCAAGCTTCTTGGGTGTCATTGGAGCTGCACTCATCCAGATAAGTAAAGAACGTTATGTTACACTATTGACTTGCACCTCGTAAACATCATCTATGTTTTGCAAGCCTCTCACGCCCTGTGTTTTTTGTTTTAACTGCCCTTGCTTTTTTACTATCTTCAACAAAATGTCACCTCCCACTCTTGAAGTCAGTGAATTATGCCAAAATGTTGCTTGATAATGTCAGTAGCTGTTTGATACTTCATCCAAGTAACTATTATTCATGCATGGGTTTCTATTATTTCCAGACTTTTCTCCTGACAATGTTTGAAGTTGGTGAGGATGGGAAAGATCAGAGCTTTTTTCCTTCCCCTAAGGAAACTAGATGAACTTCCTTCATTAATGATTAACATGGTCTGGAAGGATCACTAATGCCATAATTGATGATTAGAAGCAAATACTTAATTCTGGACATTAATTTGTATTCTGTATCTGTATTCAGTGTAATAACAGAGAAAGTCGATTATGTTGAGCCACTCAGATATGAGACAATTCTGTTTTTCAGATACCTCACACTGTCAGTCCTAGTTCACCCATCTCCATCCAAGGCTCATTATTGCTTGCAACATCTTCCCTCACTGTCACCCATCCCAACATCCTACACCATGAATCCTGCAAGCCCTCTGCTGCCTACCTATTCACTTGGGACACCTGCCCACCTGCACCAACAGTACCAGCTGTGCCCCCTACTTTCATCTCCCTTAATAATTCTCTTATCCCAAGAGGAAAATGGCATTCAAAGGGCAGAAAGTGTCAAGATGGGCTGCCCAACATTCAGCTCCACCCCGCCCCCCCACCCCTGTGCGGAGAGGACCCTGACTCTGACACCCCACCCCGAGCACTGACCGTGTGCAAACTCCTTGGACTCGTATCTGTCCTTGACTTGCTGTGCTAGGATGCCCTAAGGCAAAAGCTATTGTTCTTTGAATTGACTGATGAGTGCTGATTTCAATGATAAGCTGCCCCCGCGAATTAAAAAGGAACTGCGGATACTGGAAATCAGAAACAAAAGCAGAAGCAAAAACTGGCGAAACTCAACAGGCCTGGCAGCATCGGTGGCGAGAAAGTAGAGCTATGTTTCAGGTCCAGTGACCCTTCTTCAGAACATCATTTTTCCAGCAATTTCTGTTTTTGTTTATAAGCTTCCCTGCTTTGCATCTGCACTAAATTACATGGTAGAGACAGCGTTATCATCAGCCTAGTATATCTGGCCAAGGGGTCAAAGTTCAAAAGGGAAGGCAAAGGCAATGCATGGGAGGCTGTGACACGCAGGCTGGTTCAGGGAGTGAGCCTGGTGCATTTTCCTGAGTGCAGTGTCCTTGCTGAAGCATTGCAGTGATGTTTGCTGATGCAGCCTGAGTGTAGAAGCATGTTGCACTAAATTGGAGATGTGCCATGATGGTTCTTAAGGGCTGGCATGCATTGGATGCCAACATGTGATGCATGTGGCCAGTGCCCATGGGGCATGTACTGAGATGTTGGTACCTGGTGTCCAGCAGGAAGATCCATTAGAGCAAGTGTCGAGCTGAAGTCTCCAGGCTTTTGATTTGGTTTTGATGCTGAGAATTCTCAGCCTCTAATTTGCTTGGTGGGTGGTGGGATCGAGAACTTCAGGGGCATAATGTGACAAAGTGCCCTTAATAATGTGATTGACCAGCAATAATCTCTCTTACTAGGTGACTCGTTGCTGCCTAGTGGAAAACTCACCTCAATACCTGTTAGATCATAGAATCCCTACAATATGGAAGCCAGCCATTCAGCCCATCGAGCCCACACAAAAGAGCATCCTACAGACCCACCCTTTCTACTCTATCCCTGTAACCCTGCATTTCCCATGACTAATCCACCTAATCTTAACCTTTGGACTTCACGCAGACACAGTGAGAATGTGCAAACTCCACACAGTCCCCCGAGGATGGCATCGAACCCAGCCTCCTAGAGCTGTGATACACCACTGAGCCACTTAACACCAAAAAGATAAGTCAGGAAACACCCTGCCAGACTTCCCATGTGCTTCTGCCACAAATGCCACCAAAGCCAGCCTTGTTCAGGCCCCTTTAGGATTATTCCCATCCTACCTCATGGAGGTACCTCATGAACAAAAACTTATTTTCAACTGGATTGAAATACTTCATGAAAAGGCATCAATGGTGTGATTGTGAAAATCTCAACATGCTCATTCACACCATGAAGCTGTGACCCTGTTGCTGTCACAATCAGAGCCTTGATTTTGGGTCGACGGCTATTAGGTAAAGTTGACATTTCTTATTAATTTGTCTCCAAAGCGAACTTTGATTAGGACTAATCTGCTGGGTTCTGAGAGACAGCTGGAGTGTGGCACTACATTTGAGAGTTCTTTAGCACAGGGAATCTAGCCCCTCTCTGGGTTTGAGATTGGATAAAAGATTCTCCTCAAGGCACTGTAGAACTGCCTGAGTGCCAGATACTCTCCTACACTTCAGGCAAGTTGACTGGTGTGGAACTTCAGAGATACTGATTGGGCAGTGGGCTAATTGAAGCTGAAAGTCTAATAATGGGAGGATAAATATTCATACACTTTGTTTTAGTGTCTTGTGTCGATAGGGTGGATTCTAGAGAGCTGATCGTGGACCAGCAGTTGGAGTCAAATCTGGAACCACTTTGATCTTTATGGCTCAGTTCCACACCTTAGCCAAAGGAAGGACATGAAGAGCAAAAGAGAAAGGTTTGCTATTAATTTGAATATAGATGTGAGAAACAAGCACAGCGGTAGCATGGAAAACTTTTTACTCTTCAGTCCAGAGCTGGAACCACTTCTACCTACAAATGTTTCATTTAATTCTGGTACCCATTTCAGATCAGCCAGAAATACCCAGTGGATGATCCATCTTCAGAGATTCCCAGCATCACAGATACCAGCCTTTAGCCAAAACATTTTACTCCACATGAATTAGAATTAGTTTTATTGTCACATATGCTCACAAGAGCACAGTGAAAAGTTGACAAGTTGCCACTTACAGCCCCATCTTAGGTACAAAAGGACTAAGGTACAGATTCTTAAGTACAAATACTTAAGGAAAATAAATTAGAAAAATAAAATAACAGTCTTTCCAGTCCATGCCAGCCCTCGACTTCAGACTGTGCCCTGCTTCACCTTGAGGCCAGAAGACCACTCTGAAATCATCTCAAGGCTGGAATTTTGCGCTGCGGTCACCCTGGGCCACTGAGAGATCACCACTTCGGACCAAGAGACCACAACACTGGGCTGAGAGATCGCCATAACGGACCAAGAGGCATACACCATGAGAGGAGATGGAGATCGCCATTGCAGGGCTGAAAGATCGCCACGCTGGGTTCACTCTAGGGCCAGGCGTTCAAGTCTATGCTGAGGCCAGGAATTCAGGACATCACCAAGATGAAAGAAGGAAAAAAACACAAACAAAAGAAGAAGAGATGAAGAAAAAAAGAAATGGACAGAGCAGACGAACTCTAGCTGAAGTGCCCTGTTCTGCTGCCATTTTGGAAGAGCTGTTGAAATGTCATAACTTCCAAGGCGAAGTGCTGCAAAGTGTGATTAGTGCAGGGAGCTTGGTGCAGACCTGATGGGCCTCTTCTATGATAACTTTCTTTTATCTTGAATTCAGAATTAGCAGAACAGAGGTAACAAGGTGTGGAGCTGGATGAACACAGCAGGCCAAGCAGGAAAGCTAATGTTGCGGGCCTAGACCCTTCCTGCTCCTCTGATGCTGCTTGGCTTTCTGTGTTCATCCAGGCCTACACCTTGTTATCTCGGATTCTCCAGCATCTGCAACTCCCATCTCATCTAATGCTAATCTCATTAGCAGAACAGAGTTTGTTTGAAGTTGAAGCATTCTCAGAAGCCATTTAATTCTTCAGATTTCTTTTTATCACATTTGAAGAAATAACTGGAAGTGCTGGGCACTTACACTGGCTACAGCTCCTGACAACATTCCAACAATGCGACTGGAGATTTGTGCTTCATAACTGGTTGCCTTTCTATTCAAGCTGTTCCAGTACAGTTACATTACTTGCGTTCATCTGGGAATGTGGAAAATTGACCTCTACACACAAGAGCAGGACAAATTCAGCCTGTCTACTTACACCCCCATCAATTTGCGAATTACACTTCTAAATGTTACTTATTCAGCAACAATCTGCTCATTGACACCCAGTCTGGGTTCCGCCAGGGCCACTCAGCTTCTGACCTCATTATAGCCTTGGCTCAAACATGGACAAAAGAGCTGAATTCCAGAGGTGAGGTGAGAGTGACAGCCCTTGACATCAAGACTGCGTTCAACCGAGTGTGGCATCAAGGAGCCCTGGCAAAACTGGAATCAATGGGTATCGGGGGCAAACTCACCAGTGGTTTGAGCCCATACAGACACATGGGAAAATGGTTGTGGTTGTTGCAGGTCAGTCATCTCAGCTCCAGGACATCTCTGCAGGAGTTCCTCAGGGTAGTGTCCTATGCCCAACCATCTTCAGCTGCTTGATCAATGACCTTCCCTCCCCTATAAGATCAGAGGTGGGGATGTTCGCCAATGACTGCACAATGTTCAGCATCATAAGTGACTCCTCAGATACTGAAGCAGTCCGTGTTGTTGTAGCAAGACCTGGATAATACCAAGTCTTAGGAGGGGAAGTAGCAAGTAATATTTTCAATCACACAAGAAAGAATTGAACCATTGCCCCTTGATGTTCAATTGTATTACAATCACTGAATCCCCCACTATCAACATTCTGGGACTAACCATTGATCAGAAATTGAACTGAACTCACCATATAAATACTGTGGCTAGAAGAGTTGAACAGAGGCTAGGAATCCTGAAGCATGTAACTTACCTCCCAAACGCCAAAGTATTTCCAATATCTTTGAGGCATAAGTCATCATGAATGTGGTGAAGTATGTTCCAGTAGCCTGGATGAATACAGCTCCAACAAAACACAGGAAGCTTGATACCATCCAGGACAAAGCAGCCCACTTAATTGATACCACATCTAAAACATCCACTTCCTCCACCACCAACGCTTGGTAGCAGCAGTGTGTACTGTCTACAAGATGCACTGCTGGAATTCACCAAAGATACTCAGACAGCACCTTCCAAGCTATAACCATTCCCAACTGGAAGGACAAGGGCAGCAGATACATGGGAACACTATCTCCTACAAGTTCCCCTCCAAGCCACTCTTGGAAATATATCATTGTTCCTTCACTGTATTACAACATGGAGACAGGCAGCTAAATCAAATCAGCCTTCCTACCTGTATATTTGCAACCCCGTAAAACTAATAGCTTCAAAGACCCTCAAAATTAACCCCAATGGTTTCTAACCAGATCTGTTGAATAACCAATCCCAGACTCTGTGAATAATCTATTCTAGACATCGGGTTTGTAACTTAAACAAAAGAGTTAAGTATTTATTGATGATAATATTGTAACTTTAGCAAAGCAAAATAAAACAACAAAGTAATCTAATTGATGTGTATGATTGAAACCCAATAGCCTTGGTTTTCAATGCCATTCACACAAAAGATAAAACAAGCACAGATAAGGAATAAAGAAAAGAAATGAGCAAAACTGGTTGTTCCACAGGTATGCTTTGATTGCTTCCTAGTTCATTGTGAAGAGAAGACCTGCTGCCAGACCTCCTGAATTTCTCTGACAATTTCTGTTTTTGTTTCAGACTGCAGACCTTTTCAGGTTTTTTTTTCAGGGTTTCACTCACTGCAACATCCCTTCCACGTATACCCAGCTTGAAAAAATTCTGCTAAAAATTCTCAAGAAGGATCATTGGAGTAAGAAAACATTTAACTAACTCTCTCTCTCCCTCTCTCCCCACACATGCTGTCAGACCTGTTGAGTTTCACCAGCACTTACTGTTTTGGTTGTGCTTTTAGGATAATGGATTGCTAGCCCCCTGTGGAATATTACAGGGTTTTTGGCATTCAATTGGCTTTGTCATCACAGAATCCCTATAGTGTGGAAACAGACTATTTGGCCTAACAAGTCCGCAGTGCCCCTCTGAAGAGCATCCCACCCAGACCCATTCCCCTACCTCTGTGTTTCTCATTTCTAACCCACCTAACCTGTACGTCCCTGAACACTATGGGCAGTAGCGAGTTTTGAGAAGATTTGTAGCTCAGGTTGAGGTTCTGGATGTGAGTTTGCTCGCTGAGCTGGAAGGTTAGTTTTCAGACGTTTCGTCACCATTCTAGGTAACATCAACAGTGAGCCTCCGACGAAGCCATGGGCAGTTTAGCATAGCCAATCCACCCTAACCTGCACATCTCTGGATTGTGGGAGGAAACCCTTGCAGACATGGGGAGAATGTGCAAACTCTACACAGATAGTTGCGTAAGGGTGGAATCGAACCTGGGTCCCTGGCGCTGTGAGGCAGCAGTGCTAACCGCTGAGCCATCGTGCTACCCACAGGTTCTGGCATTTTTCATTATAATAAAATTTTATTCTTATTTCCAAAATTGAATTAACTTCTGAATCTCTGGATGGATAAAAATGAAATAATGAGAGGATGAAAATTAATGAATATTTCAAACTACCTGCAGTATGATTTCCATCTGTACTGAGCTGATCCACAGGATATCTGCTTGTATGAGAACTTGGGTTCTAAAGTGAAGGAAAATTGGTTTCAACTTTTCAGTTCTGTGAAAATCTGACCTGTTTTAAGTCATTTTGAAAATTCGGTTCAGAGCAGCATTTACAGAAAATCTTGTGATATTGACTAAATGACCAGCAAGTCATTGGTAGTGTTTGGTGATTTGAATTCTTTGATCCCTCTCATGAGAAAGAGGGAGAAGGAGCAAGAAGCAGGCTGGTGGAAGAGAATGGACCCACAGCAGCAGAGGTGATATTAGTAGCAGTCTCCACACAGGGTGGGGAGAAGATCTGAGCGTATTAGAGGACAGTGAGATGAAAGGCCCATAGTGAGCTGAATTGACTCCTTGTTTTGAGCATCTGAAGGAAGGACATTAACAAAAATAACATCTGGTGAATGCACAGAAATTTGCTTAAAGGAATTTGCTTACATCTTGTTGGCAGAGTGAGAATGTTTAGCGTAGGGTACAATTACAATATTTGAAAGACATTGGACAGGTACATGAATAGGAAGGGTTTAGACGGGTATGGGCCAATGCAGGCAGTAAGGGCTAGTTCAGTTTAGGAAATTTGGTAGGCATGTATGAGTTGGTACAAAGGCTGTATGACTCTACGACTGCAATGTAAATGTATTTTATTGATGCTACATTGGATTCTTGTGTTTTATGAGAACTGGGGAGGATCGACTCTCCAACTTGGTTGCAGCGATGGCAGGAAGTAGGTTAAGTAGGGGACAATGGTATACAGAAGTCAGAGATCTCGGAGTGTTGTTCCTGTGAGACCACTCCTGACAATACCAACTGGTTTTCATGGCCTGTAGCAAATTGCTTTTACACAGCAGCTTGGAATCACGAGGCCTGGCTGATATTGAAGCTTCTATATTTATACATGGTAATCCTTTCCTGTAACACAGACGTGGTCTCTGATATAATGTACATTATTCTGACTTCCTGTCTAACTGAGAATGTACACAAAGAGTCTTAATTTAGCTGTCTTTCCCTGAAATTTGGTTTCGATATAAGTCCTGAATGAAAGGTTGGAATGAAGGGTTATGGGATTCGGTTTTAAATGCATTTTTAAAAAGGCCTTCACTGACTTTGTTGTGATTCTGATTTTTCAGTTCACTTTCAGGAAATCCTTGTCATCCTAATTTCAAAAGACACTACTTTGCATGCAATTAGCCCATATGTGTATTGGCTTTTATCAGCTTCGCAAATGGAAAGTGTTATTATGCAAAGGAATTTATACAAGAGAATTTGGTTTCTACTGTGTATGGAGGTCTGTTTCTCTATCTTCTGACTGCACCCTACACCCTTTGTCACTTCCTGTGCAGCGTTTTGGAATGTTACCATGGGTTAGGAGGGTGAGTTTGCTCATGTCTTTACTCCTTGTTTGTTTCCAACAAGGTTTTGTGTTCTTTTTAGCACAAGGCTATTTCTCTTACTATTTAAATTATAGTCAACCAATTTCCATTGTACTACTAAGAACTCAATTAAAAGGCTTTCCTGATGAAAGAACAAATTTGTTTTGGGATTTACAGATAGTAAACAAAAAGATGCAATTTCAAGCTTAGTCATACACAGATATTAACTTAAAAAAGGGGCCAGTGCCCAGAACAAAAGCAAGTTGAAAAGAGTATGCAGTTTAAGGCTGTTAGGGTGCTTTTGCGGTGTAAGGTTTTAACTTGAGAGTACAGTTAGTAATTAGTGTCCGAAATCATAGGCATTCTAAATTTTGCAGTGTTCTGATGTTTCTTTTTAATCCCTATTTTTACCAGATGGTTTTTCTTCTCAAGAGACAGCGAATCTTGTCTAGCTGGTTTCAGTTCTGCAGACTAAAAATCTCCTAACTCTGCCAAATGCAGCTTTTTGCAATAGAAATGAAAACACAAACTGCTGGAGAAACTCAGCAGGTCTGACAGCATCAGTGGAGACAGAAACATTTTAAGTCCAATATAACTCTTCTGAATTTCTTGAAATGCAAACTGGTGTGTGATTTTTTTTTGTGCCTGAGTTCAGTGTTTTCATCTCCAATGTGCAGGCTTACAAGTGAAGAGTGAAATGAAAACCAGAGTTAAGTATTTTGATGTCCCCATCATCCATTCCAAGGAGTCGACTGACTACTTTGTTTTGAATGAAATGTTCACTTCAGCTCAGCTCTTACCTACACAATGTTGAAACTTGGCCAGTTGTGGTCAGGCTCATCTATGACCAGTTTAGGCCAGTGCTTTTAGTTTCCTTGATAAAACCATTTCAGCCCATGAAAGTTCTAGATATTAAATCAAATGATTAATTCAAAAATCAGTTGTTCCCATTCTTAAGTGATCAGGAAAAGGAGGAGGAGGAAGCTACTAGAAGGCAAATATTCCGTGTGCTCTGGAAGGTTTTCTTTAGAAACCTTCAGCCTGGCCAGTGGATCTGACACCAGCACTGCAAATTTAGGAAACATTTGAGCAAGCAATGAGTTCATTCACAATCACACCCTTAAGATTTGGCTTTCTGTTGTAGCTAAGCCCTGAAGTAAGTGCTAAGGGCCACTCAGTGAGTCACCAATGAGATGTTTTGGAGTAATGTTTAGGTAGGGCTACTGCCTGCCAATAGTTATGTGATTGGCTCCCGGGTACCCAAATGGTGAAATTGTATGCAAGCAATCCAGGACCCGAAGTATAGGAGGCAATAGTTCAAATTCCACCATTATAGAGGCCTCACAGCACCAGGGACCCGGGTTCCATTCCACCCTCAGGCGACTGTCTGTGTGGAGCTTGCACATTATTCCCGTGTCTGCATGGGTTTCCTCTGGGTGCACAAGTTTCCTTCCACAGTCCAAAGGTATGCAGGTTAGGTGGATTGTCCATGGGAAACTGCCTATAGTGTTCAGGGATGTGTAGATTAGGTGGGTTATAGCAGAATGGTTCTGGGTGGGATGCTTTGAGGATTGGTGTGGACTTGTTGGGCTGCAGAGCCTTTTCCCACACTAGGATTCTAAATTTCTGAAGGGAAGGAGCTGTTCCTTTGCTCTCCAGTGAAACCCACCTCTAGCCTTAAAAAAAGTCAGTTTATTCTTCCCTCACCAGTTGCTGTGGTTCTTAACCAAGAAGTCAGAGATTTCACAAGTTGTGAACCAGTTGCTCTATGCCTCATGCAAACAAGTGAAAGTTCCTGGAAAAGGGAGATGGAGGAGTAGCAAATCCTGACAAGCCAAAAGAATCATCCCAATGAACGTGGGGACAGGGACCATCGAACTGCCTTCCCAGTTTTTCCCTCACAAAGAACACCCTTTTTTGTCTCGGTCTGTATATATGTGTATGCAGATGGTTTATAAGGGAGTTAGAGTTCTAACTAATAGAGTTATCAACAGTTCACAATTGTTTACGTGTAGCCAAAACCTATTTGTTCGTAGTGAATCGAAATTCTTAAGTACAGAAACCAGGCCTAATATTCTTGTTAATGATCTGTGCAAACTAGCAGGTAACCTTACAGAAGACCTAATTAGGAACATCATTTTTATTGGAATTTAGATGAAGCGTTGTCGATCCACTTTTATTTAGGCAATGACATAAAAGGTATTTCAACCAAGCGGGCAAGCTGAGGCCAGGAAGTATGATTAATTGGTGATTCAGAGTGACAAAAACAGCCAACACATATTAAGGAGGTGACTGTGCAAAATCAGGGAGAGGGCAGAAGAGTGTGCATCAATTGCCTGAGCTTAATTGTTATTATTGCAGGGATAGTGCCGTTTTCTTTTATTATTTGTTAACAGGATGTAGCCATTGCCAGCAGGGGTCAGAATTTCCCTCATTGACTTGCTCAGTCTTTGTAGGGGGTAGTTCAAAATCATTCACATCACAGTTGTTCTGACAAAGAGGTTGAATGTCACTTTTAAATCATGGAGCTTGTAAATAATAAGTTGAAAGAGAAGCTCTAAAAAGATACCAGCTCTATTAAATAGAAGCTATCAATGACATGAGCATGTCTTTCCTTGACAAGACTAAGAAACCAACTGAAAGCTACTAAAGTGCAGATATCCTGGTAGAAGGAAACAAAGGAATGCTTTTACTTTAATAAAGATGCAGCAGTTTTGGTTCTTTCCGATACTGAACCGTAGTTCAAAACATGTTTTCTTCAGCCATAGCACATAAAACCGCATGGGTCAAGAGGTATAGAATTCAAGGTCATAGTCCAAATCCTATAGCTTCAGCAAGGTGGCCCTGGTCAGTACTTTGGAGAATAGTTCCCAGATTGGGCATTAATCTGCAGTTTGCAATTTGTCACA